>NC_080163.1:66469784-66657284 GCF_950295315.1 Erinaceus europaeus | reverse complement strand
CGTCATTGTTACCTGGGGAGCAGGGAGGGAGTACTTATAGAGGGTGTGGGACTTTGGCAGCTCCAAGAGAAAAAGGTTTCAGAAAAGTTTCAGGAAAAGGGGAAGGGCAAATGGGGGGGGGGCTTCATGTGGACTTCCTGTTCACAAAAAAAGAAAGTCAGAGCCTTAGACTCTTTGGGGATGGCTGGGGGTAGCATGTTCCTTTCTAAGTCATAAAACTCCCTCCAACAGTGCCTCCCCACCCAGATGAACCAGCAGCCACTGTCACTCAGTTTTTCCCTTGAAAGCTTTTCCAGTGTGTGTGTGTGTGTGTGTGTGTGTGTGTGTCTGTGTGTCTGTGTGTGTGTCTATATTTTTGTAAAGATTTATTTTATTTATCACACATGAAAGGGAAGTTCATCTTAGACAGAGAAGGGAAAAAGAAAGAGAAACCTGATCACCACTACACACACACACATGTGGTGCTGAGGACTGAAGCAGGAGCCTCGGGGATGCAGGTACATAAGCTCTATCAACAGAGTCATTTTCCCAGCCGCAAGGGAGGGTGGCAGAAAAGTATCTAGTTGTAGTAATTGTTGTTGCCAGGGCTTCACCACATAGGTCATCTTTTTCAGAAAGAAAGAGAGAGACAGAGAGGAGCCAGGCAGTGAGCACATGTCACCATACTCAACCCCCCACATGCAAGGGGGGGACATTTCACAAGTGGTAAAGCAAGCACTGCAAGTGTCTCTTTCTTTCTCTTCCTCTCTACTGCCCCCCACCTTGCCTCTTGATTTTTTTCTCTGTCCTATCCTATAAAGAAGAAAATAAAAGGAAAAAAAAACAGTGCAAGGGTGGAGTGGGGGTTTGGGGGCGGCAATGGATTTTTCATAAAGGCACTGAGGCTCATGATCCTGGTGGAAAAGAGGAGAGAGGGAGAGAGAGAGAGAGAGAGAGAGAGAGAGAAGAAGAGAGAGAGAAGAGGGAAGAAGGGGGAAAGGAGGGAAAGAGAATGAAAGAGGGAGGGGAAAAAGTGGGAGGGTGGGGTGTGGAATTATACCCCTATTATCTTATAATCTTCTAAATCACTATTAAATCACTAATTAAAAGGGAGAGGGGAAGAAGGGAAGATACCACAGGACTGAAGCTTCCTCCCAGTGCACTGGGGGTAGGACTCGAACCTGAGTCATGTTCCTGGTGAAGCAGGTGTACTACTTAGGTGAGTTATTTTTCTAGGAGGTGGACAGTCTCCTATGCAAGTCCATTTTGAGCCCTTGTTATTGGAAAGTGTCTAGAGGTGATGAGGGATTGCCTGAAATGGGAGTGATACTATGTTCGTCCTCCAAGGTACTCTTGAACAAACTCAGAACCTGACAGAGCAAGTTCCTCTGGACCTGCTAGCAGCCTCCTCTGAAGAGTTAGTCTGCCTGGATCATGCTTTCCTGCTTAGTGTCCAAAGTATCATTAGCAGACAGAGGTCTGTCATGGGTGCTTGCTCATGGGGCTCTCCCTAACTGCCGGACAAGCTAGAAAGCCAGTTGGCAGCACTGGAGTATGTCTAAGGATGACTTAGTTTACCTTTGGTTCAGTGTCCTAGCCCACTGGGACAGAACCTTAAGGTCTAGAAGAAAGAGCCAAGAAAAAAAAATAAATAAAAGGAGGGGAAAAAAGAATACCCTCTCTCCCAAACTTCCTTGAGAAGGTAAAACCCCCTAATCTCCAAGGAGAAACCAGAAAAGTAGGAGGCATCGTGAAGGGCTTTTTCAGAAATGGCATCAGAAGTGGGACTGAATGGAGGAGAAATGGAGGAGCCTGGTGCATAACATTATGTTTTAAACCGCATGCCTTTCTCCAGACGGGGTTATTAAATTAATTCAGAACTTATGCTCACACTTAAAAGATTTCTGTCATATTTTATGAACACGATGATCTCAGAGTAATTTTCACTGGAAATGTGTCATATTAAATCAAGGGCACTAATAAACTTTATTACTTAAACTCCACATGGATCAGGCATGGCAAATAAACCATCCTACTTTTGCATTCATATTCACACCACTGAAATATGGCTCCTCCTCTGGGAAAACATAAATACACTCAATAATGTCCTGTCTGTCCCACCATAAATGTGTCCCTCCATCCATGCTGGAGTTATCACCTGTTCATCCTGTCCCCTGTACAGATGGATTTTAACGCAAGGGGGATGGGCTGACCCAAGCAGAGAGATTTCTTTGGGATTTTTAAAACACTTTGACGTCCATAGCCTTATGACCTTTCATTCACCCTGCCCAGCCTCTCTGCTGGGCCATGTGGAATTGTTAAGAATTGTTTTATAGATACAAGAGTGGTATAAAAAAAGTACTAGATATTGAGTTATGATGCCTGAGTTCTTCTGATTCTGCCACCAGCTGACTCTATGATCTGAGCACATATCAGACAGGACTGTGTAACAGAAAGAGCATAGGATTTGGGATCAGAGATCTATTTCCACTTCACATGGTGTTTAGAAGACTAACAAGATCCAGGTTCTGGGAGAGGCAATAGAGAGAGACACAAGAACAAGTAAGACTCAGAAACCAAACAGGTTATTGGGGAAACCAAACTGAATTATAAAATATGAATTGACTGTGGCACACCCACCCAGCCTCTGAGAAATTTGACTTTAAGCTTCATCACAATTATGTAACATGTTTTTAATCCTAGAGCAAAGTTAAGGGGGTCAGGCAGTGGCGCGCTGTGTTAAGCACACACAGAATGAAGCGCAAGAACCCACACAAGGATCCTGGTTCAAGCCCTCCAGCTCCCTACCTCACAAGCAGTGAAGCAGGTCTGTACGTGTCTCTCTTTCTCTCTCCCTATCTCTCACTACCTTCTCAAATGCTCTCTGTCCTATCCAATAAAAAATAGAAGAAAAAAGGGGGGGCTCTAGGAGCAGTGGATTCATAGTGCCCATACCAAGCCTCAGTGATAACCCTGGATGCAAGTAAATAAAAAGAGAAAAAAGAAGAAGGTGGTATACTCAGAACTGAATAAATAGCTCACTTGGATAGTGTGCTTCTTTACTATGATGCAACTTGGGCTTGAGCTCAGTTCCCACTATTTTGGGAAGAAAAAAAAAAAAGTTCAGTATGGCTTAGTGTTCTGTTTTATTTTTTTCTTTCTTTTTTCATTCTCTCTCTCTGTCTCTATCTAAAAAAAAATAAAAAAAAAAAGGAAGAAAAGAAAACTATACCAGGAAAACTATACCTTTTAAATAAGGGAGATAATGACAGAACTTTGGTAGGTATGAGGATTTATACTGGTCACGTATGGCTGTGAAATTATAGCCAATCTTCTAATTTTTTTAAAACTCTGTTAAATCACTAATAAAAAAATAAAGAAAGAAGAAAACTGGATTGTAGTGATGATAGTGCAACTACTGAACTTGTCTAAGTGTATACTTCAAGTAGGTGGACCTGATAGAATATAAAATAAGCTCCTAGCAAGTGTCATTTTAAGTCCTGTCAGTTATTCTTCCCAACACTTTTTTAAAATTTCTTTATTGGGAAATTAATGTTTTACATTTGACAGTAAATACAATATTTTTATACATGCATAACTTTTCCCAGTTTTCCATATAACAATACAGCCCCCACTAGGTCCTCTGTCATCCTTACCAACACGTACTGTATTGGATTTGTTTGATTGTATTTGTTAGTTTGGAGAGGGGGCTTTTGTTGTGGGTTGTCTGTTTATTTGTTTGTTTTCTGAAATCCTGAAAGTGAGTCAGGCAGGGTTATATGGGCAAAGCAGTCAAAATGAAAAATATCCTGTTATCCACTGAAATACTTTCTGGCACACAAAAGAAAGGATTAGGATCTTTGGAGGCTGCTCTGTGATAATTCAAGAGTAAAGCCAAAGTGGGGCTAGAGTCCTTCTTTCTGCCCAGAGAAAGGCAAGGCCCCAGTGTGGGCACAGTTCACCTCCCCTGGGGGCCCTGGGACACCTGTGCAAGGTGACATCAGCCCTGGGGAGAGGGGCAGTGTTGTTTCTCCTCACTCCCACTACCAGTTTAATATGCAACCTAAAGAGGAAAGAGAGAGAAGTCATTATCACAGCACTGTGTGCGCTCACATATGTATTGTTTACCATCAAACCCGTGTACAGGAACAGGCCCGTTTTTGAGTGTGGTAGAAAAATACAATGCTTGATCACAATTCTATGACATATTTTTAAATCTAGAGAAAAGGTAAAAAGGTGTTATTTCTCAGAACCAGACAAATGGCTCACTTGGAGAGTGGGCTGCTTTGCTGTTAAAGCAGCCCAGGTTCAAGCCTGACCCTCCTCACATTGAAGGAAGCTTCAGTGCTATGGTCTCTTCTCTCCCTGTCCCTCTTTGTCTTGATCTTAAAATAAAATTTAAAAAAAGGTGGCATACTCAAATGCTGTTCTTGGCTGACTGTTATCTTTCAACTAGGGAATGAATGATATTTAAAGGAGGGGGGGAACTTCTATTTTACATGAGCTGACCCACATATAAGCTGATGTGTAGTGTAGAATCAATCAGGACAAGTAAAGAAAACTTTGAAATTTTTTTAACTATTTTATGTAATTTTAATTTTATTTATCTTGGATAGAGGCAGAGAGAAATTGATAATGGAGGGGGAAATAGAAAGGGAGAAGGGGGAAGACACACCTGCAGTACTGCTTCACTACCATGAAGCTTTCCCTTTGCAGATGGGGACTAGGGGCTTGAACATTGTGCGTTATAACATGTCTGCTCTATTGGATGTACCAATGCCCAGCCCCAAGAGAAATGTTGTGATTGTTACTGTTGTTGAGACGGGTCTAATGCATTCTCGATTTCACTACACCCTGGCCTATTTTTTCATAGTTTCCAAAGTCTAAGGGATCAAGATACAGGAAAGAGAAAGGTAGAGAGGCTCCAAAGCTTCCCCTAGTGCAGTGGCTACTCCCATATGATGCCAGAAACTTAGATTGCACATCTGACAAGACATATGCCCTACCAGGCCAGCTATCTTCCAGGCTAATAAATTCTTTCTTCAGGCTCTGTGTATTGAAATTAATTAACGTAAGTAAGAATTTTTTAAAGGGTAGTAACAGTTTATACCGTCTATCTCTAAGTTTATAGGTGTTGAAATAACTGTCATTTACAGACAACAAAAAAGAAAGCATACAAAATGCCTTAATAGGGTTCAGCAAAACTTTTGATAGCTGTATTGGTATAGAAATCAATATTCTATAACAATATTCTGAGTTGTGTAGTTGTCTTCCTTCTTCGGTATTCAAGATGGAGACCCAAGAAGAGAAATATAAACTCTGTACACGTGAAAAACCTAGACAGCACAGGTCCCCAAAGATAATTCTTTGCTTGCATTTCTAGAATGGCCAGTTTTCTAATCTGATTAGCCAAATATTTAAAGAGTTCCTACTTTCCCATTATGTTTTATAGTCATAACCAATGGTATGGTTATGTGTGGAAAAGCTGATTAAAGGCAAATGTAGACACTACCTTTGAGTCAAACCTATGTGTATACCAGCTTATGCATATTTGACAAATGGAAAGTAACACCTACCTCTCTGGATTGTTCTGAGAATAAAACTGGGTGATGTCAGGTAAAGTATTTGCCACAGAGAGGCCACCCAGTAACCACCCAGTGACTCTTTTTCCATTCCATTCTCACTAGGTTTCAGTGCCAACAACAACAAAAAAATCCACTGCTGCTGGCTACCATTTTTCTTTCTTTTGTTGGCAGAGAAAAACTGAGAAAGGATGGGGAGATAGAGAGACCCTTGCAACACTGTTTCATTGCTCATGAAGCTACCCACCCTCCCCATAGGTGGGAGCTGGGGGCTTAAACACTGGTCCTTACGCATAGTAACCTGTTCACTGTACCAGGTACCCTGAACTTCACAAATCTTATTCTGAGAAGTTTTGGTAACATCTCCAGTGGAAGAAAAAGAAAAAGAAATAATTTTTAAAATTTTTACAGTACACAAGATTAAAACTATGAGCGATTGTTTCTGCTCCCAAAGAAGAAGAATTGGCTACTGGAAGTAGCAAAGTAATATCTTACCCCTCTATCTTCCCTGTTCTGACAGGAATGGGATTAGAGGATGGCAGATCACCCAGTCTCACTAGAAATCTGCCAGGTGAAATGCCTATCCTGGGGAACTTGGCTGATTATAAGCTCAAGAGTGTGTCTTCAAGCCCCATAAGATTGATCCTAGCAACAATCTTCTTCTTGAACCTGACCTACACATGAATGTTTCCCAACTTGATGGAGGAGTTTTCTCTTGGGGGAGGGCCAAAATAAATGCAATCTGTTCCCACCATCTGAAAAAAAAAAAAAAAAAGAAAAGAAAAGAAAAGAAAAAAGAAAGTACTCAGAATATTGGCCCTACTGACAGTGAGACCAGATATCCTCTTCCAATATCAATACCTGAGAGGGAATTCAAAGAACCAGGGCTCTGGAGGTTAGAGGGAAATTGCATTATTAGATAAAACATTGCACTGATATAGCAAAAGTCAAAATAATTGTGTTTTAACACGTTAGAGTCTCTTTCACTTAAGTGAAATAATCCAAGGCAACAAGGCCGCTCTACAGTATCAGGAATCCACTATCAAAATGTATGTCTCTGACAGTCAGCAAATGATTTCCATTGTACATTCTAATAGCCACTGTGGCTCCACTATTATTATTACACTACAGTTAGAAGAAAGGAGAGAGCAAAAGCAAGGCCTCATCCCCCCCTTCTGTTTAAAGATACTATTAGAAAGTTGTGCACATAATACACTCAGCTGTTAAAAATGGTGAAGTCGGGAGCTGAGTGGTAACACAGCGGGTTAAGCACACATGATGCAAAGTGCAAGGACCTCATAGGGACCCCAGTTTGAGCCCCCAGCTCCCCACCTGCAGGGGAGTCGCTTCACAAGCAGTGAAGCAGGTCTACAGGTGTCTATCTTTCTCTCCCCCGTCTCTGTCTTCCCCTCTTCTCTCCATTTCTCTCTGTCCTATCCAACAATGACAACATCAGTAACAACAACAATAATAACTACAACAACAATAAAAAACAACAAGGGCAACAAAAGGGAAAATAAATAAATTTTTTAAAAAAGAGTAGTGAAGCAGTGATGCAGGTATCTGTGTGTGTGTGTTTGTGTGTGTGTGTGTGTGTGTGTGTGTGTGTATGTGTGTCTTTTCCTCTCTATTTCCTCTTCCTTCTCAACTTCTTTCTGACTTTATCCAAAATAAATAAAATATTTCTAAAATGAATAGAAAAGAAAGATGTCACTGGCACTGAGAGAAATTCAGGTGCCATGGCCTCTGCCCTCTCTCTATCTCTCCATCTGAATGAAAAGCAAACCTTTGGTGGTGGGATGGTGTTAATATACACTCCCATTAACTTATAGTCTCACAAAACACTATTTTAAAAAAAATGGAAGAGGGGCTAGGTGGTGATGCACCTGTTACAATGTGCAAGGACCCAGGTTCAAGCCCCTGGCCCCACCTGCAGGTGGAAAGTTTCACAAGTGGTGAAGCAGGGCTGCAGGTGTCTCTCTGTCTCTCTCCCTCTCTATCACCCCCTTCCCTCTCAATTTCTGACTGTCTCTATCAGGCAAATAAATCAATATTTTTTTTTAAATTAAATGAAAGAAATAAAAAGCAAAGTAACCTGGGAGCAGTGCAATCCTGCATATGTGAAGCCAGAGTACCGCCAATATTTTTTTTTTTTTTTGCCTCCAGGATTATCATTGGGGCTTGCTGCCAGCACTACAAATCCACTGCTTCTGATGGTCATTTTTTCCATTTTATTGGATAGAACAGAGAGAACTTGAGAGAGGAAGGGGAAGTAGAAAGGGAGTAAAGAAGAGAGATATCTGCAGAACTGCTTTGCCACTTGTAAATCATCCCCACCTGCAGGTTAGGGAGCTGGGGGATCAAACCAGGTTCTGACGCAGGTCCTTGCGCTTAGTACTATGTGCACTTAACCTGTTGCACTACTGCCTGCACCCCTCCAATAATTTTTTTTCATGAGTCCTTAAAAATATTGTGGGCACCAGTGAAACCTGGACTGAGTGGGGTGTATTGCACCAAAGCAGAAGATTCTAGGAAAGCTGGGGAGGGAGGGTGAAGAGAACCTCCGGGTCCTACTATATGATGATAGAAAAGGACCTAAGTTGGGGGTGGAAGTGCTCTGCAGAGAACGTTCATGGGGAGATGAAAGATTGTGCCCATGTGTCAACAACTGCATTGTAAACCATTAATCCCCAATAAAAATTCCATATATATATGGCACCATCTTATCTACTTAAAGGATAAGCCAACCCTGCTGGAGAGAATGCTAAGGGACCCAGTCACCATATCTGACCAAAGGCTTCTAGTAAGAAAATAGTAACTTAGGCACTTTATTGGTTGTGCCACAACCCAGACTCCACAGTCAGAAAATGGGAGGCGCTCACCACTCTACG
This sequence comes from Erinaceus europaeus, assembly GCF_950295315.1. NCBI lineage: Eukaryota > Metazoa > Chordata > Mammalia > Eulipotyphla > Erinaceidae > Erinaceus > Erinaceus europaeus. The sequence goes on along the minus strand of NC_080163.1, from coordinate 66,648,832 downwards.
CCCCCACCCCCTATAGACTAAGCACTTTTATTTGTTCTTTCTACAACTTAGGAACGTGCAACAAGGCTCCAAGCAACTCCTTGTGGGGTGAAAAAAGGTAACCTCTCCTCAGACCTAGGCAGTAGCCTTCCTCACATCAACTAGTGTCCCCATCACTGTTGTCAAACATAATGTATCTTGGGAGAAAAATATATAACCTGTGCAGATTTCAAATCTATTATTGTTCCTTGATGCCTTTAATGTCAACTCATAAGCTGAGCTGTTCAAGGCACATTTGCTAAGGTGACCAACTTATCCTGGTTTGTCCAGAACCTTCATGATTTCAATACTAGAACTATCACACCCAACAACCCTCTCAGTCTTGGACAAACCAAGACAGTTGGTCACCTTATAATGATCTCTAATAATCTTAGTCTCTGCTGATATTTATTTGTTTAGGTCAACAAGATAAAAAGCACTGAAAAAATTTAAGTAGCAGTGGCCATTCTGGAAAATCCACATGGGATCTAATGCTATAGCTCAAGGAGGCAAGGAGGGCCATTAAATGTAGCCAAACTGGACACCACTGGCTGGTGTTTGCATAATAGTTATGCAAAGAAGTTCTCATGCCTGAGGCTCCAATGGCCCAATTTCAATCCCACCCACCCACCCCTCCCCCACTATAAACCAGAGTTGAGTAGTTCTCTGGTCTTCCTCTGCATTTCTCTCTCTCTCTCTCTCTCTCTCTCTTTCTCTCCCTCTCATAAAATGTGTGTGTGTGTGTGTGTGTGTGTGTGTGTGTGTGTGTGTGTGTGTGTGTGTGTGTAATTTGTTTTTCTGGGCCCTAGCCCCAAAGACTTTAGTTTTAGGGCACTCTTTTTTTTTTTCACCTCCAGGTTTTTGGCTGGGGCTTGGTGCCTGCACTATGAATCCACTGCTTGAGAGAGGAGGGGAAGACAGAGAGGAGGAAAGTTAGACACACACGAAGACCTGCTTCACCACCCATGAAGCAACCATCCTACAGGTGGGGAGCTGAAGACTCTAACCCAGATCCTTACAATGGTCCTTGCACATAGAGCCATGTGCACTTAATCCACTGCACTACCATCCAGCCCCTAGGGCACTCTTTTTTTATTAGTGATTTCATATTGTAAGATAATAGGGGGAAAATTCTGCACTGTTCCTAACACCAGAGTTCTGTGTCCCCATTCCCTTCATTGGGAACTACATTAATTCTCCCAAGATCATAGATATGAGTTGACTATTATTTCTGTAAATATATATATGTATTTGCAAGTCACTCTTTTTAATAAGAACCCCAAGTGGCTGTGACACCTACAGTTGATAACACTCATCAATATACTGGGGCTAGGTTGGGGGTGGGGGGAATGGTGTGGAATTTGCTTCCCTCCTATCACAAGGAAGGTAGAACCATATAGTAATGAAGAAGGGTGTGCTTAGTGTTAGTACTGCTATTATCCCCCCAAAAAAGGCACTTTCTTATAAATTTTGAGCATGTTGGAGTGCCTAGGCAAAGCATATCTGAGTTCATCAAGGTAACTGTGATCCACATGCGTACACTGTCTGTCTGTTATCTAGAGCTAAGGGCTCTAATGTATACATAGCTTATAACCAAAGGAGATAGCAGCCATTAAAGTGACAGTGTAAATTAGGCCCTCAATAAGTGTTTATCACAGGCATGCCATAGCAGTGTGTTCCACACATGTGCATTAACCAATCAGTAGTTCTGGTCTGACCTTATTGTGAGAGATGGTTAGGTCTTCTTTTCAAAAGAACATGAATGAAACAACTGTTTACTTGTTGGTGTTTCCATTTTATAAATAAATAATTTTTTTAAAAAAGAACAACTGTTTAATACAAAAATTCTTTTTATAAATTGTCATCTGTGACCCCCTGTGGCCAGTTGTTTTGTATTCTTTAGGTCAGCTCCTTGCAGTGCTTGCTCATCCTCCAGCAGAGACCCTCAGAATCTCTTCCTCATTTCCTTATTTAGGAGATTGTGAGCTCTGAAGCCCAGCCCAGGGGTGGAGGAGACAGTTCTGCATCAGGTATAAAAGATGGGAAAAGTCTGAGGGGAGCCACTGTTGGCGGCACGCCCTTTTGCAAAAGAATAGATGCCTTGCTTCAACTCCTTATGTTTTGTTTGATAAGTAATTTTAATAGGACGTCATTTACAACAGTATTAAATCTGACAAGATGGTCAAATAGAGACAGGAACCTATAGCTGTAAGATTTAGCCAAGGGTCAAATTAGGGTTAGAGATACAGATTTAGGAAATTATCTACTCTAAGCCTCCAGGGATTCAGTAAAACACAAGTTAGGAGCCTGGTGTTTTAAGACTAAGTCAATGTCAGAAGTCCCATGACCTCATAAGCATGAGTCAGGCTCCTAATGTGAAATCAAAACCAGTGGGGCTTAAGTTATCTCTAAACATCAAGGAGAATATCTTTGTTCATCTGCTCCTGTCAAAGTTTAAAGGCCATGTGTGAAAATCCTTCAGCTCTGGAGGCAAAAGTGTTATTTCATTATCCCTCAGCACAGAGATATGGTGTCAATCTCAGAAGCAAACATGGGATTGGTTTATAGACATGCTCCCACAACTCAAAGTACCAACAGGGGAAGAAAATAATACCACAGACAAAATCCCCAAGGAAAGATGCACTCTTGCCTAACCCATCAACTATAGAAGGAAGTCTGGAATCTTAACAGACAATCCACAAGCCTAATATGCCCATACTCCATCCTCAAAAAAAGAATCACTTCTGTAGAGCTAGAGATGCTGGAACGTCTAAAAGGAACTTTGAAATCAGTGTATTCAGAAGTCAAAATCATTTCAAAGTTGTGAGAAAAATATGAACGTGTTGAAAATGAAAGAAGAAAAGGAAGAGGAAAGGAGAGAAGAGAAGAAAAGAGAAGAGAAGAGAAGAGAAGAGAAGAGAAGAGAAGAGAAGAGAAGAGAAGAGAAGAGGAGGGGAGGGGAGGGGAGGGGAGGGGAGGGGAGGGGAGGGGAGGGGGGGAGGGGAGGGGAGGGGAGGAGAGGAGAGGAGAGGAGAGGAGAGGAGAGGAGAGGAGAGGAGAGGAGAGGAGAGGAGAGGAGAGGAGAGGAGAGGAGAGGAGAGGAGAGGAGAGGAGAGGAGAGGAGAGGAGAGGAGAGGAGAGGAGAGGAGAGGAGAGGAGAGGAGAGGAGAGGAGAGGAGAGGAGAGGAGAGGAGAGGAGAGGAGAGGAGAGGAGAGGAGAGGAGAGGAGAGGAGAGGAGAGGAGAGGAGAGGAGAGGAGAGGAGAGGAGAGGAGAGGAGAGGAGAGGAAAGGAAAGGAAAGGAAAGGAAAGGAAAGGAAAGGAAAGGAAAGGAAAGGAAAGGAAAGGAAAGGAAAGGGAAAGAAGTGAGTCGACTCAGGCTCCCAATGTTCGTTCTCCCAAAATGAAGTCAATTAACTACCTACCCACATGGACAAAGCAACAATAAATAAGTAACACTGAAACATTGATGGAATTCTTTGGGGATACAGAAAGTCATAATAGGAAAATAGTGTTTATGGCGCATGTCAGTACTTAGACCATTAAAATGGCCCATTGTCAGTGTGGTCCAAACACATTGGACTGATTTGCTCTCAAGACTCAAAATAAATGCAAAAATGTTTTAAATGTTTTCAGGAAATGTAAGATGAGTGTTTTCTTAATGATTCTACAAACAACATGGCCATCAAGGGAGAAATAAATTGTTGTCCATTCACACAGTAGAATATTCTAAATTAGTAAACAAACAAACAAAAAAAAACAGATAGATTACAGCAAATATGGATGGATCTTAGAAACATAATGTTGACCTCAAAGGCATGTCCCAGAAATCTACCTACAATATGTGGAAATTTTTAAGATGTTTGCAAATTCTTTGGCCTATATATTCCCAGGGATAGAAACTAATTATCCTCTTCTTGAATTTCTTTAATGTGGGCAGACTTGTGGTATATTTATCATGAATGTGACAAAAAATGATTATTTGTCATCTCCTAGGCTAAGTTTCAAAAAATTATCATTGCCTTGTAAAACTATGGTAATTGTAGTGGGAGTAGGGGCACAAAACTGAAGGTAAGTGCAGTGTGGGATTTTACCCCTGTAATATTTATTTTCTTTATTTTTTTTCTTTATTTCAGGGATTAATGGTTTACTACCAACAGTAAAATACAGTAGTTTGTACATGTGTGCCATTTATCAGTCTTCCATATAACAATTCAACTCCCTCTAGGTCCTCGTCTGCCATCATGTTCCAGAACCTGATCCCTCTCCCACCCTGCCACCACCACCATCCCAGAGTCTCTTAATTTGGTACAATATACCAAACCCAATTCAAGTTCTACTTTGTTTTTTCTTAGTTTTTACTTCTTTTTATTTTTATTATTATTATTAGTGATTTAACAATGATGGACAAAATTGTGGGATAAGAGGGTACAATTCATTCATACAGTTCCCACCACCAGAGTTCCATATCCCCTCCCTTCCATTGTAAGTATCTCTATTCCTTATCCTTCTGGGAATATGGATCAAAGATCTCTATGGGGTGCAGAAAGTGGGAGGCCTGGCTTCTGTAACTGCTTCTCTGCTGGACATGGGCATTGACAGGCTGATCCATACCTCCAGCATGTTTCTGTCTTTCTTTAGCTGGGTAGGGCTCTGGGGAGGTACTGCCTGCAATCTTATAGTTTTATTAACCATTATTAACTCACTAATTTAAAAGAGTTATGTACTAGGAGTCGGGCGGTAGTCCAGCAGGTTAAGCGCACATGGCACAAAGCGCAAGGACCCGTGGAAGGATCCTGGTTGGAGCCCCCAGCTCCCCACCTGCGGGGGAGTCGCTTCACAAGTGGTGAAGCAGGTCTGCAGGTGTCTATCTTTCTCTCCCCCTCTCTGTCTTCCCCTCCTCTCTCCATTTCTCTCTGTCCTATCTAACAATGATGACATCAATAACAACAACAGTAATAACTACAACAATAAAACAACAAGGGCAACAAAAGGAAATAAATATTTTTTAAAAAGAGTTAAGTACTGCTAATTTTCCTATTCTTTTGTCTAATTTTCTTTTTCTGGAAGAAGCAATTACCTTATCAGAAGTACATTCAGTTTGTGGAGAGAAACACATAGGGAGGAACTTAGCCTTCTAACCACTATCCGTAGCACCATTTGCCCACCAAATGAGTGATCCAACTTAGAAGAGATTTTCAGTCAAGCTTTCAGATAAGCAGAAGCACCTCAGAGCATCATAACAATGACCTCATAAAATATTCCAAGGCAAAACCATATAGCTAGACTTGGCAAAATAGCTCCTTCAGATAGTGTGCTGCTTTTCCATCTGTGTGATCCAGATTCAAGTCTGGCCCCCTCCACATTGAAGGAAGTTTTAATGCAGGTGTCTCTTTTACTATCCCTCTGCCATTTGTCTTTATTTAAAAGAAGAAAGAGGAAAAGGAGGAGGAGGAGATGGAGAAGGGAGAAGGGAAAGTGAGAGGAAGGGGCTAGGTGGTGGTACACATAGATGGGCACACACACTGCAGTTTACAAGGACCCAGGTTCAAGCCCCATACCCCTGCCTATAGGAGGAAACTTCATGAATGGCGAAGCAGTGTTGCAGGTGTCTCTCTGTCTCTGTTCCTTACCCCTCTCAATTTCTCTGTCTGATAAATAAAATTTATTTTAAAAAGAAGAAAGGAAAAAGAAAAGGATATAGCTGAGTCATTTCAAAATTCACGATCTACAAGTTGTGAGGCTAACAAGTATTTATTATTCTAAGCCCCTAAATTAGGTGGTGATGTGTCATACAGCAATACAAAACTAACACAAAATAGGAAGTAATTTTTATAAATCGCAAAAGCAAGCAAATTGCTTTCTACAAACATATACGTGTGATCAAACTGCTTAAGAAAGGAAACATCAAGCAACCTTCCCACTGAGAACAGCTGCAATGCTTGGAATAAATACATAAAACAATTATTTAGAAATATAGAGTACAACCAAGTTGGAAGGGCTGGTGGAGGGAAGTGAGAGCTCTTACAGAAACATACATTTGGCTCTGATTTGCCCTTTAAGTCACCTGACATTTCACAATGTTGAACCATAGAGACTAAGAGCACAGCAACAAACTGGGTTTTACAAAAGTCTTATGGGGGGCAGGGAGGGGGAGAGTTTACTGCTCAAGGCCCATTAAAATGGAAGAAATTAAACTACTGGAGGCAAGGCCACGGAGTAGCTATAGCCACCTACTTTCTCTTAAAGACAACTAGAAATTCAATTTTTTAAAAAGTACGCTAACCTCATCAAACTACAGCTGAACCTTCTTGAAGAAACTGCATAGCCATAGGGGCATGCATATATGTGTAGTCACTGGACAGAAAAAAGGAGCAGGGCAAAGTCCCAATATGGAAGAAAATATGCTTGCTAGGTACCAGTACTACCTTAGTTGTGACACATGGAAGCACAGTGTCACATTAAAGCTAAGAATCTCTGGGATCTTGACTCCTGTTTTCAGGGGAATGAGGTACTGAATTACTCAAAAAGACTCACTATGGCTGAGAATTAACCGGACTGAGACCTGACAGTGAAATCATGCAATCTTTCACTACTAAGGGAGATTCTTGGGAAATTGTATCTGGAAGTGACTGGGAAATTGAGCCATGTATCTTCAAGTACCTGGTTAAAAGGAGGGGAGGCTTGGGGGAGAACACTTCTATACAGCTATTTTACAAGAGTTTGAGTGCAAATCCCATACCTCTCAGGTATAAACATAGTTAAATTACCTCATTGACAATACCTCTTCGGCATTGCACTGTAGTCATAACAACACCTGCTGGATCAACAATAACAGCCACCCTAAATGCTCAGAGGAAAAATATGACTGTCCAAAATAATACTGAGACCAGGTCCACAGGAAGAATGGCTACAAAACAACTTCAAAGGGCCAGATGGTGGTGCATCTGATTGAATATACATGTTACAATGCACAAGGATTCAGGTTTGAGCCCAACCCCCCCCAACCCCCCTATCCCCACCTGCAGGGGGAAATCTTTGCAAGTGGTGAAGCAGGGCTGCAGGTGTCTTGCTATCTCTTTTAATTTATGTCTCTAGTCAATAATAAACAATAAATAAATAAAACTTCAGGAATGTGTAGAACTGGAGGACTTGTCAAAGAAAGTATTTAGGAAATCTGCACAATTACTGAGATTCAATAAAAAAAAATTATCTGGCATCCAAGAAGTAATATCAAGTGACTCAAAATCAAGAGGAAGGGGAAGCAAATAATAATTTTAAAAACATGATGCAGATATTAGAGTTTTCAGAGGAAGACTTTAATTGTTACTAAAATGTTCAAGGAAAAGGATAGCAATTTTAACCAAAGAACTGAAATCTGTTAAGAAAAGGGTCAAATGGAAATCCTAGAACTAAGACAATTAAATTAAGGATTTAAAAGATTGATTCAAATCAAATTAGATGTAACCAATGAGAGAAGAGCAACTACATACTATTTGTAAGCAGCACATTATAAATATAGGGGCATAGACAGAAAAGTTTTGTGGCAGTTTCAAGACACAGTCACAGATCTTTTGGCATTCTCATTAAAAGGAAATTTTTGTATTAGTGATTTAATAATGATCGACAATATTGTGAGATAAGAGGGGTACAGTTCCATACAATTTTCATCACCCAGAGTCCCATATCACATCCCTGCCATTAGAAGGTTCACTAGAAGGTATTTTTTATTATTATTACAGAATTACATGTTGACAGGGATTTGAATTCACACCATTCCCAACACCAGAGTTCTGAATCTTCACTCTTCCCACTGTAATCCACCATGGTTCCCCTAAAGTTGTAGATATGGTCCAAGCATCTTCTCTACAATTATCTGTCCACATTTATACATAGTTGCCCTTTCTTTTTCTGATTCAATACCCTCTTCCCCTCTAAGCTACTCATGACATCATAACTATCTCCATATGTCCTTTTAAACACTCATAGAGCATCATAGCTACCTCCATATGTCCCTCTCCTTTTCCTTCTCTCTCTCTCTCTCTCTCTGGGTAATAATGGAGCTGGAGTGCAGAATCCTCTTATCTTCATCCTATCACTTCTCCCCAGCTGGGAGTACAGATCAAGGTTGTTTATGAGGAGCAGAAGGTAGGAGTTCTGACTTCTGTAGCTGCTTCTCTGCTGAATGTGGGCATTGACAGGTCAGTACATATCCCCAGCCTGTTTCTATCTTTCCCTAGTGGACCAGAGCTCTGGAGATGCGAAGGTACAGGACACATTGGTGAGGTCGTCTGCCCAGAGAAGTCGGGGTAGAGTCATGGTAACATCTGTAGTTGAGACAAGATGGTTAGTGGACAGGAAACAAAAAGTAGGATCAGAGCAGATGAAACTAGGGATTTTAGGGTAAAAGAAAGCAAGGAGAACCATTTTAGGTATGTTCTTGGGGCATACAACTATGGTAGTTTTGCTTGAGTTTGGTAGCTAGCCTGAGGTTGGATGAGAATATTGTCTGAGAAAATGGTGAGAGAGTAGAGAAAAGAACTAGAAAGTTGGATTAGGGCAGGGAGTAATTCCCATTCTTATTTAAAAAAAAATCTGTGGCTAAAATTAACTATTTACCTCTATCCACCTGCTCCAGGGCCCATATGTAAATACATATTTATATTTAGCACCAGAGCCTGTGTAACCTCTAAGTCCTATTGGTCTGAGCTTAAAGCTCATGGTCACATCTGAGGAACATTGCAGACTCTACTCATTTCAGGACCAATCTTTTTCGAGTGGCAGGGAAGGATACCCCTAGCCTCCCTTCAGAGACTGAGGCTATCCCTACCATCATTGCTTTATCATAGAGCCAAGGTCCTGATAGGGCCCACAAGACTCTGTTCCTAATGGAATCTGGAATCAACCAGTGGTAGTGGAGAGAGGAACCCTTTAGAGGTCAAAGCCCATCATATATGTATGGGAATCCAAGGATTCCCTAACTAGGGCCCCAAATGATCAAATGGTGTGATATTGACCAAAAAAGCCATTGTTAAGTGGGCCAATCTCTTGCAAAGATTCACTATTCTTTATCCCTCTGAGAGAATGGATCCATTACCGGTAAGCAGAAGGTGGAAGGTCTGGCTTCTGTAATTGCTTCTCCACTGAACATGGGTGTTGGCAGGTTGACCCATATTCCCAGCCTGTCTCTCTCTTTCCCTAGTGGGATAGAGCTCTGGGGTTGTGGGGCTCCAGGACACATTGGTGGGGTCATCTGCCCAGGAAAGTCAGGTTGGCATCATGGTAGCATCGGCAACTTGGTGGCTAAAAAGGGAATTTTGTCTCCCCATCCCATCCTTTACCCCCTCAATCTAGACAGGCTGTGACTTCATCAACCAATATATTAAGGTAGAATTAACAGTGTGACATCTGGTGCTAGATCATAAAAACCTATGCAGCATAATGCCGTTAGATGAAACACTGACTTTGAAGGTCTGAGTCACTGTGGAAGCAGTTTGACTACCCTAAAGCTATAAAAGCATCCATGCTACACAGAAAGACAGTAGATAGGTACTCCAGCCAATTTTTTTAGCTGAGCAGTTTTGGTGACAGTAGTCCTGGTAAAGGTCTTCAGATTACCACAACCTTTTTAAAAAAAAAAATTATTTTTATGTATTAATTTATTGGATAGAGACAATAAATTAATAAATAAAAGAGGGAAGGGGAGATAGAGAGACAGAGAGACACCTGCAGCACTGCTTTACCACTTGTGAAGCTTTCCCCCTGCAGATGGGGACCGGGGACTCAAACCTGGGTCCTTGTGCACTGTAACATGTGCGCTCAACCGGGTGCGCCACCACCTGGCCCCCCTCTTTTTTTTTAAGCCTTTCCAGTCTACTGCCAACATCATGTAGCATTGACTTTGCTTCTCTGCTACACTTCAAATACTAATCCACAAAAAAAAAAAAAAAAAAAAACTTTGATTATGAGCAAGTGGTTGATTTTGACTTGTTACAACAGCAGCAAATAGCCGGAAGATGTTGAAATTGAAATAACTAATGAGAAAGAGTATATTAGATGATCATTAACCAAAAGAAAGGTAATGTATCTATCTAAACCAGTGTCAAAGTAAACCTCAAGGCAAACAGTTTTACCAAATACTACTTTATTATGATAAAGAGATTAATTCAGTGCTGCAGCAGTAATGCACCAGATTCACATGCCTGAGGTTCAGCAGTCCTAGGTTTAATCCCCAGTCCTACCACATGCTAGAGCTGAATAGTGCTCTGGTAATAAATAAATAAATAAATAAATAATACTTTTAAAAAGGAGTATGTCAACAGAAAGATAGAGCGATTCTGGACGTGTACACACATAGTAAAATAATTTGAAAATGCATAAAGCAAAAGCTGACAGGTCTAAAGAAGAAAAGTACAGCTCCACAGATAAAGGTAAAGATTTTGACATCTCTGAGCAGATTTTTTTTAAAGAATTAAAAATGCTCAGAGAGGTCAGGCAAAATAGCTCACCTGGATAGTGTGCTGCTTTGCTTTGCACTCAACCCAAACTCAAGCTCATGATCTCTCCCTCTCTCTCTGTCTCTCTGTCTCTCTCTGTGTGTGTGTCTCTATCTCCTCTCTCTCCTCTCTCTCCCCCCAGTCTTTCTCCCCTCTCTCTCTCCCCCTCTCTCCCTCCCTCTCTCCTTCTCTGGAGGAAGGGGGGAGGAAGAAAATAAAACATTCAGAGTTTATTTTCTAATGAAATTTAGCAAGACATCCAAATACTTAGAAATTAAGAATCACACTTTCATAAATGACTCATAGATCAAATTAAGAATATTATATTAAAATATCAAAATGTATGCCCACAGCAATATCAAAATATCCCTAGTAAATTGAAAGGGCAAATCACAGAATGGGAGGAGATATTTGTAATGCATATTGGGGTTACAAAATATTTTTCATGGAATGTCAATGAAAATAACACACTAAAAACTACCAGATGCAAGTAAAATAGAAAAAGAGAAACAGTGCACTATATTCACCAAAATAGTAAACTCTAATAATGACATTTTTAACTAACAAACCAACTTTCAGCAAAGATATGGAATAAGTACTGGTAGATAAGTACATTGGTACAATTACTTTGGAAAACTGTCTAGCAATAGCTATATATATAATAACAGGTGCATGACCTATGACACAGTAGTTACACATCTATTATACCCAACAGATACATGTATACATGTACAAATGTACAAAAAGACAGGTACAGGAAACTTCATGAGCTTTATTTCAAATATTCCAAAACTGGGTCCTGGGAGTTAGTACAGCAATTTACACAACAGTTTCCTGTCCAAGATTCAAAGTTCTCAGGTTCAATTCTCAGCAGCACCATAAGTCAAAATTGAGCAGTACTCTGATAAGATAAATAAATAAAAATAAATAAGTTAATAAATAAAAACTAGAATACTTTCCAGAGGAGTAAGTGTTAGGGGAAGATGACCAGAGGGATCTGAACTCCAATTTCATCAGGACCAGGAGAAAGAAGAGGGGAAAAAAAAAAAAGACACTCAGAAGAAGGAGGTGTGACTTAGAAAAGAAGGCAGGACCATAGAAAAATGGGCAACCCAAAGGGATAAAAAATAGGAAATGTTCCAATGGAGGGGAGAGGGTATGGAACTCTGGTAGTAGGAATTTTGTGAAATTACACCCCTCTTATACCATAGTCTTGTCAATCATTATTAAATCACTAATAAAAATTATTAAAGAAAAAATAAGCAAGCATATATAAGTATAGCTAGATAGTTATAGAAATAATAGTCAGAAAGGATTCCGGAAGATGGCGGAATGAGAAGCTGCTAGTGGCTTGAGCTCCGACTACATCTACTGAAAACACAAAATCAATCAAATACCTAGGAATAAAGTTGACCAAAGAAATGAAATATTTGTATACTGTAAACTGTGGGTCGTTACTCAAGGAAATAGAAACTGATACCAAGAAATGGAAAGACATCCCATGCTCATGGATTGGAAGAATAAATATCATCAAAATGAATATTCTCCACAGAGCCATATACAAATTTAATGCAATACCCATCAAAATTCCACCAAGCTTCTTTAAGAGAATAGAACAATAACTACAGTCATTTACCTGGAACCTGAAAACACCTAGAATTGCCAAAACCATCTTGAGGAAAAGAAACAGAAATGGAGGCATCACACTCCCAGATCTCAAACTATATATATATATATATATATATCATCAGAACAGCATGGTATTGGAACAAAAATAGGCACACAGACCAGTGGAACAGAATTGAAAGCCCAGAAATAAATCCCCACACCTATGGACATCTAATCTTTGATAAGGCGCCCAAAGCATTAAATGGAAGAAGAAGGCTCTCTTCAATAAATGGTGCTGGGAAAACGGGGTTGTAACATGCAGAAGAATGAAATTGAACCACGTTATCTCCCCAGAAACAAAAATCAACCCCAAATGGATCAAAGACCTGGATGTTAGACCAGAAACAATCAAATACTTAGAGGAAAACATTGGTAAAACACTTTCCCACCTACACTTCAAGGACATCTTTGATGAAATAAACCCAGTTGCAAGAAAGACTAAAGCAGAAACAAACCAATGGAACTACATCAAATTGAAAAGCTTCTGCACATCCAAAGAAACTATTAAACAAAGAAAGAGACCCGTCACAGAATGGGAAAAGATCTTCACATGCCATACATCAGACAAGAAACTAATCACCAAAATATATAAAGAGCTCAACAAACTTAGTACCAAAAAAGCAAATGACCCCATCCAAAAATAGGCAGAGGATATGAACAAAACATTCACCTCAGAGGAGATCCAAAAGGCTAACAAACATATGAAAAACTGCTCTAGGTCACTGATTATCAGAGAAATGCAAATCAAGACAACATTGAGATACCACCTCATTCCTGTAAGAATGGCATACATCAAAAAGGACAGCAGCAAATGCTGGAGAGGCTGTGGGGACAGAGGAACCCTTTTGCATTGCTGGTGGGAATGTAAATTGGTCCAGCCTCTCTGGAGAGCAATCTGGAAAACTCTCACAAGGCTAGACATGGACCTTCCATATGATCCAGTAATTCCTCTCCTGGGGTTATACCCCAAGGATTCCATAACACCCAACCAAAAAGAGGTGTGTACTCCTATGTTCATAGCAGCACAATTCATAATAGCTAAAACCTGGAAGCAATCCAGGTGCCCAACAACAGATGAGTGGCTGAGAAAGCTGTGGTATATATACACAATGGAATACTATACAGTTATCAAGAACAATGAACCCACCTTTTCTGACCCATCTTGGACAGAGCTAGAAGGAATTATGTTAAGTGAGCTAAGTCAGAAAGATAAAAATGAGTATGGGATGATCCCACTCATCAACAGAAGCTGACTAAGAAGATCTGAAAGGGAAACTAAAAGCAGGACCTGATCAAATTGTAAGTAGGGCACCAAAGTAAAAACCCAGTGGTGAGAGGTAGGCATGTAGCTTCCTGGGCCAGTGGGGGGGTGGGAGTGGGCGGGAGGGATGGGTCACAGTCCTTTCGTGATGGGAATGGTGTTTATGTACACTCCTAGCAAAATGTAGACATATAAATCAGTAGCTAATTAATATGAGAGGGGGAAATCAATTGTATGTCTCAAAGTTTCTCAAAAGACAAACTGAATCTTTTTAATATATAGGCTATGTATTTGATATGCTGACTCTCTCAAAAGCCTAGACCAAGTAGATTAGAAGCTTCCAATAGCACAGCAATATACAAGATACTGGGTACTGTCCAGCAAACCATAACAAAGGGACTTTTCAAAGTTAACCCAATTAACAAATAATGTGATGATAATATTAACTATTGAGTGTCTTTTTGAACCCTAAGACAGCAGGAACCTCACATCTTCACTATAGAGCCCCTACTTCCCCCAGTCCTGGAACCCTTGGATAGGGCCCACTTTCCCGTATGCATCTCCCAATCCAAACCAAATAACATTGCATCTGCCGATCACAACCTAACCAAAGCAACGATTGCTACCTCAACATGCTTCACCTCAGAATGTATCCAGAGACTTCACGTGTGGAATGACAACCCTTCAGCTTCATTACTCGGGTGAGACCTTTCCTTTAATAGTACACTCTAATTTCATCTCAGGTAGTTCACTTTCTAACAAAGTCCCATAACCTAGATATACACCAGTTTCTGTGAGAGAGAGCTTATGTGCACACGTATCCATAAACTACTGCAAAATATATACCTGAAAGCAGGACTACACTAGAGTTTGCAGTGAGTACCTCCCTAACACTTCCTCTCCACTATTCCAAGCTTGGGATCCATGATTGCTCAACAAATTGTTTGGCTTCATATGTTAACTCTCTTTTCAATCACCAGGTTCCAGATGCCACCAGGATGCTGGCTAGGCTTCCCTGGATTGAAGACCCCACCAATGTGTCCTGGAGCTCAGCTTCCCCAGAGTCACACCCTACTAGGGAAAGAGAGAGGCAGACTGGGGGTATGGACCGACCAGTCAACGCCCATGTTCAGCGGGGAAGCAATTACAGAAGCCAGACCTTCTACCTTCTGCATCCCTCAACGACCCTGGGTCCACGCTCCCAGAGGGATAGAAAATGGGAAAGCTATCAGGGGAGGGGGTGGGTTATGGGGATTGGGTGTTGGGAATTGTGTGGAGTTGTACCCCTCCTACCTTATGCTTTTGTTCACTAATCCTTTCTTAAATAAAAAATTTAAAAAAAAAAATGAGTATGGGATGATCCCACTCATCAACAGAAGTTGAGAAAGAAGATCTGAAAGGGAAACTAAAAGCAGGATCTGACTAAATTGAAAGTAGGGCACCAAAGTAATAAAGTAGGGCACCCTGTGGTGAGGGGTAGACATGTGGCTTCCTGGGCCAGTGGGGGCTGGGGGTGGGTGGGTGGGATGGGACACAGTCTTTTGGTGGTGGGAATGGTGTTTATGTATACTCCTAGTAAAGTGTAGTCATATAAATCACTAGCTAATTAATATGAGAGGGGAAAAAATAATTGTATGTCTAGAAGTTTTTAAAACACAGACTGAGTCTTCTTAATATATAGGCTATGTATTTGATATGTGGACTCTCTCAAAAGCCTAGACCAAGTAGATCAGAGGCAACCGGTGTCACAGCTATTTACAAGATACTGGGTACTATACAGCAAACCCTAACAAAAGGACTTTTCAAAGTTAACCCAATTACCAAATAATGTGATGATAACAATAACTATCCATTGTCTTTTTGAACCCTAAGACAGCAGGAACTTCACATCTCCACTATAGAGCCTATATTTCTCCCAGTCCTGGGACCTTAGAATAGGGCCCACTTTCCCACATGCCTCTTCCAATCTATATCAAATAATATTGCATCTGCCGATCACAACATAATCAATGCAACTATTGCCACCTCAACATGCTTCAGCTCAGACTGTGTCTAGAGACTTCACGTGTGGAATGACAACCCTTCAGCTTCATTACTCAGGTGAGACCTTTCCTTTCAAAGCATTCTCTAATTCCATCCCAGGTGGATCACTTTCTTTTTTTTTTTTTTATTTAAGAAAGGATTAATGAACAAAAACATAAGGTAGGAAGGGTACAACTCCACACAATTCCCACCACCCAATCCCCATAACCCATCCCCTCCCATGATAGCTTTCCCATTCTCTAGCCCTCTGGGAGCATGGACCCAGGGTCGTTGAGGGTTGCAGAAGGTAGAAGGTCTGGCTTCTGTAATTGCTTCCCCACTGAACATGGGCGTTGACTGGTCGGTCCATACTCCCAGTCTGCCTCTCTCTTTCCCTAGTAAGTTGTGTCTCTGGGGAAGCTGAGCTCCAGGACACATTGGTGGGGTCTTCAATCCAGGGAAGCCTGGCCAGCATCCTGGTGGCATCTGGAACCTGGTGATTGAAAAGAGAGTTAACATATGAAGCCAAACAATTTGTTGAGCAATCATGGATCCCAAGCTTGGAATAGTGGAGAGGAAGTGTTAAGTAGGTACTCACTGCAAACTCTAGTGTACTTCTGCTTTCAGGTATATATTTTGCAGTAGTTTATGGATACGTGTGCACATAAGCTCTCTCTCACAGAAACTGGTGTATATCTAGGTTATGGGACTTTGTTAGAAAGTGAACTACCTGAGATGAAATTAGAGTGTACTATAAAAGGAAAGGTCTCACCCGAGTAATGAAGCTGAAGGGTTGTCATTCCACACGTGAAGTCTCTGGACACAGTCTGAGGTGAAGCATGTTGAGGTGGCAATCGTTGCGTTGGTTAGGTTGTGATCGGCGGATGCAATATTATGTGGTTTGGATTGGGAGATGCATACAGGAAAGTGGGCCCTATCCAAGGGTTCCAGGACTGGGGGAAGTAGGGGCTCTATAGTGGAGATGTGAGGTTCCTGCTGTCTTAGGGTTCAAAAAGACAATCGATAGTTAATGTTATCATCACATTATTTGTTAATTGGGTTAACTTTGAAAAGTCCCTTTGTTGTGGTTTGCTGTACAGTATCCAGTATCTTGTATATAGCTGTGCTATTGGATGCTTCTAATCTACGTGGTCTAGGCTTTTGAGAGAGTCCGCATACCAAATACATAGCCTATATATTAAAAAGATTCAGTTTGTCTTTTGAGAACTTTGAGACATACAATTGATTTTCCCCCTCTCATATTAATTAACTACTGATTTATATGTCTACATTTTGCTAGGAGTGTACATAAACACCATTCCCACCACCAAAGGACTGTGACCCATCCCTCCCGCCCACTCCCACCCCCCACTGGCCCAGGAAGCTGCATGTCTACCCCTCACCACTGGGTTTTTACTTTGGTGCCCTACTTACAATATGACCAGGTCCTGCTTTTAGTTTCCCTTTGAGATCTTCTTAGTCAGCTTCTGTTGATGAGTGGGATCATCCCATATTCATCTTTATCTTTCTGACTTAGTTCACTTAACATAATTCCTTCTAGCTCTGTCCAAGATGGGTCAGAGAAGGTGGGTTCATTGTTTTTGATAGCTGCATAGTATTGCATTGTGTATATATACCACAGCTTTCTCAGCCACTCATCTGTTGTTGGGCACCTGGGTTGCTTCCAGGTTTTAGCTATTATGAATTGTGCTGCTATGAACATAGGAGTACACACCTCTTTTTGGTTGGGTGTTATGGAGTCCTTGGGGTATAACCCCAGGAGAGGAATTACTGGATCATATGGAAGGTCCATGTCTAGCCTTCTGAGAGTTTTCCAGACTGCTCTCCACAGAGGCTGTACCAATTTACATTCGGTGGATCACTTTCTAACAAAGTCCCAAAACCTAGATATACACCAGGATCTGTGAGAGACAGCATATGTTCACACGTATCCATAAACTAATGCAAAATATATGCCTGAAAGCAGAAGTACACTAGAGTTTGCAGTGAGTAACCCCCCCAACACTTCCTCTCCACTATTCCAACCTTTGGGTCCATGATTGCTCAACAATTTGGCTTTGTATGTTAACTCTCTTTTCAGCCACCAGGTTCCAGATGCCATCAGGATGCCGGCCAGGCTTCCCTGGACTGAAGACCCCACCAATTTGTCCTGGAGCTCCGCTTCCCCAAAGACCCACCCTCCTAGGGAAAGAGAGAGGCAGACTGGGAGTATGGATTGACCAGTCAACGTCTATGTTCATCAAGGAAGCAATTACAGAAGCCAGACCTTCCACCTTCTGCAACCCACAAAGACCCTGGGTCCATGCTCCCAGAGGGTTAGAGAATGGGAAAGCTATCAGGGGAGGGAGTGGGATATGGAGATTGGGTGGTGGGAATTGTGTGGAGTTGTACCTCTTCTACCCTATGGTTTTGTTAATTTATCCTTTCTTAAATAAAAAATAAATTAAAAAAAAAGAAACAATAGTCAACTCATATTTGTGATCTTGAGAGAACTGAAAGGGGATGGGAACACAAAACTCTGGTAGTGGGAAAGGTGAGGAATTATATACCTGTTATCTTATAATTTTGTAAATCAATATTAAATCACTAATAAAAAATTTTTTTAAATAAAATATTAAAGAAAAAATAAGCAAACACATATAAGTATAGCTAGATATTTATAGAAATAATAGTCAACCCATATCTGTGATCTTGAGAGAACTGAAAGGGGATGGGAACACAGAACTCTGGTAGTGGGAAAGGTGTGGAATTATATACCTGTTATAATTTTTAAATCAATATTAAATCACTAATAAAAAATTTTAAGGAAAATTATGAATTAAAAAAGAAATTGCCATAAACAGAATGTGAAATTAGAGAAAGGTATGAGGGGAAATGAATAAAGAAAATGTGAAGAATAACCAAGTATCTTAGAAAATAACCAAATAAACCTAATTTTATTTTTGAACAACTAAAAAAAATTATTAGAGACAGGCAAAAGATAACTGACCTAGAAGTTTTACCATGCCCAAGGACACAAGGACAAATCCCTACGTCATGCAAAGGAGAAACTTCATGAGTGAAGGAGTAGTACTTTTGTGTCTATTGTAAAAATAAACAAATACAGGCAGCAAATGCTCTTTTTCATGCAGAGTTTATAAGTACAGTAGATGTATTAAGTATTTAAAAATCCACAGTAATAAACAAAAATGACATTCAGATTCATGATACAGGTCCCAGGAGAAGCTGCAGTGACAGGAATGAAAAAAACAAAGGGGGGGCTCTATTTCCACCACATTCTACCCTAAATAACTTTTAGTTTCCACAATTCCTCTTGAGTTTACAACCTATGCTATATGTCTGTCTTATGCAGATGATGTCATCTGTATCCTAATTACTTGCTTGGCACAGTCCTCCTTTAGTTTACAGTCAATAAAACATAGCGTTCCCCTCAGAAGGGTAAAAGTGGACTCTACAATTCCTCTCCTGTGGATATATCCTAAGGAACCCAACACACCCATCCAAAAAAGATTTGTGTATACCTATGTTCACAGCAGCACAATTTGTCATAGCCAAAACCTGGAAGAAATCCAGGTGACCAACAACAGATGAGTGGCTGAGTAAGTTGTGGTATATATATGTCACTTGCTATGGCGGGACACAGAAAAAGGAGGTTTGCAGCAGAAAGAGAACTCAATCCTTTATTTGCGTTGGTACCTCAGAGTTGGGTGAGAGAGAAGCAGCTTGGGCCATGTGGAGGTAGCAAAAATGGCCGCCTCACGCAGCAACCTTCCCTGCGTCTAATCATCGAAGTGAAAGGCGGGCCAAAGTGAAAGGCGGGCAAGAGAGTGAGGTGTGGAAGAAGAAGGGCTTTTATGGGAATAGCTCTCGTGAGAATGGGAAGGGGGAGGAGTAACCATAGCACTCCAGGGTAGGATAATAACTCTCCTGAGAATGGGAAGGGGGAGGGATAACCATAGCACTCCAACTATCGCGGGGAATTAACAGTGCCCTGAGGGCACAACATGGCAGATGTGACTGCATCTGCACAATTTCCCAGCATATATACATGATGGAGTACTATTCAGCTATTAAAAATGATGAATTCACCTTCTTTACCTCATCTTGGGTGGAGCTTGAAGGAATGTTATGTGAGATAATACTGAGAGAGAAGGATGATATGGGATGATCCCACTCATAGAAGTTGACAAATTAGAACAGAAGGAAAAACACAATGTAGAACCTGGACTGTATTTGGTGTATTGCACCAATATTAAGGACTCTAGGGTAGAGGGGGGAGGGTTCAGGTCCTGGAACATGATAGTGGATGAAGACTTAGGTGGGGGGTTAGAGTGTTCTTTGAAAAACTGAGAAATGTTCCTCATGTACCAACTAATGTATTTTACTGTTGACTATAAACCATTAATTCCCCCAATAAAGGAGAAAAAAAACATAGAATTCCCAACATGTGTCCATCCTTCTCTCTGTGTCTGTTATTCCCTGTTGTTAAAATTCGGAGGCTCTAGCTGGCCGGGCTAGCTTCACGGGCGGGTAACAGAGACTCGAGGACACACGGCTGGGCAGGGAAGCTGTATTTCTTTATTCAGGAACAACGATTTATAAACTAAGACAAACTAATCACCAAACAGAACTCTCCTGCCTCCTTCCCCTGCAGCGGCGCCAAGCACTCTCGAACTCTGGAACTCTGGAACTCTCTCGGGGTTCCTTGGGGCGGGGACAAGCGGCCGCGAAAACTAGCAGGACTGAACCAATTTTCTTGGCAGGAGGAGAGCTAGAACAACCCAATGTAAAGCATACAACAATTCCCTATCTGGGGAAAAAAAAAAAAGAAAAATAATTTAAAAAATGAGATCAACACAAATATCCATTAACAGTAGAAGGAACAAATAAACTGTTTATTCACAAAGTAGGATAATATTCAATCATGACAAATAATGAACAATATTTGTATGTCACAAAGTATATGAATCCCTCAAAAATAAAACTTAATGGGAAAAAATAGATAGAAGAATACATATTAATAATTCCCAGATTAATTCATGATGATGTAAGTCGAAACTGTGGTTATCCAGCAGGGGAAATGGGAGAAGATTAGACAGACAGTGAAGAGCTATGGAGGAGACTCTGGCTAATCAATATATGCCTTATCATGATCTAAGTATGGTTACAAAGAATATACTTTCTAAAAAGCTAACCAAGCTGTATGCACACTTCAGAGCTGTGTATTTTACTATTATTTTGCGCTTTGAGTTTTATTTGTTTATGTGTGTGTACATGAATGTGCAAACAGACCACCACTCTTTTTTATGTAGTGCTATGGCTTGAACTCAGGGCCTCACTCATGCAAAGCTTGAGCTTTCCCTCAGAGCCACCTCCCCAACTCCATCGATTATTTTATTCACTTATTTATTTCAGACAGATAGAGAAGGCAGAGAGAGAGAGAGAGAGATCATAGCACTGAAATTTCCTTCAATGCACGGAAGCCGGGTTCAAACTTGGGTCACACACATAGCAGAGC
Source organism: Erinaceus europaeus (assembly GCF_950295315.1). Taxonomy (NCBI): domain Eukaryota; kingdom Metazoa; phylum Chordata; class Mammalia; order Eulipotyphla; family Erinaceidae; genus Erinaceus; species Erinaceus europaeus. The sequence goes on along the minus strand of NC_080163.1, from coordinate 66,627,829 downwards.
AGCACCCTATCCAAGTGAGCTATTTATCCAGCCTCACGTGTTAAATTTTTATAAATGTCAGAATATTTTAAATTTATATGCATGGAACCAGCATACATTCTTTCATAAGTATCAAGCTTTACATTAAATGTGAGTAAAGATTATTTTAGTAAAAGGAACAAAAGTAAATATTTTAAACCTATGAGCTGAACTCAGGAAGAGCTTTTAGAGCAAAATTAATATAAATGAATCTTGGTGATAGTTAAACACAGAAAGACAAGGACATCAACTGAATAAGTATTCCCTCAGAAGCATGCTGACTGTACCTTCAAGAAACTACTTTATATGAGGCAGAGCAATAATAATAATGACAGGCATTATTGAGTATATACTGTCTGTTGGGCAAGGTTGCGAATGCTTTACATGCATTTAATTGTCATATAACCCTATGAGGCCAGTACAGTTATCACCCCAATTTAACAGATGGGGAAACACACACAGGGAGTTCAAGTGATTTGCCCGTGGCCTCACAGCAGGCAGGCAGAAATGCCAGCCTGTGAAGTCTGGTTTAGAAGTGCAGCCTGGCTTCCAAGTCTACTCACTTAACCTCTGTACCCCTCTGCCTCTTATAAAAGGTACATCTCCAATTTCTGAGAGTTCTCAACTATACCTGATTCTTGACAAGGCCTGAAATGAAGTTACAGAGTCCTGTTTTGTTTCTTTCTCTTTTTTATTTCATTAATTAATTAATTTGAAAGAGAGAGAGGAGGAGGAGATTGAATTTAGAACCTCATGTTTTGAAGACTATACTTTCAGGGATCATTTCTATAGTATGTTACTAGAGAACCTTCTGTTTCTAAATCCAATATTCTATCCACTGTGCCACCTTCCAAACCACAAAGACATTGTTTTTTCAGTCAACCCGGCTTTGACCTAGCACGTTATGATTGGGCTCTCCTCAATCGCTATCGAACAGGCCATGGCCAGTGCTCCGCTATGTTCCATCACTGGGGAGCCAGAGACGATCCGAACTGCCCCTGCGGCTACAGACAGACTATGACCCACATAGTCAACGACTGCCACCTCTCCAGATTCAAAGGAGGTCTCGAAACTTTACATCAGGCTCAACCTGATGCTGTTGACTGGCTACAGAAGAAGGGCAAACGCTAGAAGAAGAAGAAGAAGAAGAAGAAGAAGAAGAAGAAGAAGAAGAAGAAGAAGAAGAAGAAGAAGAAGAAGAAGAAGAAGAAGAAGAAGAAGAAGAAGAAGAAGAAGAAGAAGAAGAAGAAGAAGCACTTCTCAGCTCTGACGTATGATGGTGCAGGGGATTAAACCTGGAACGTCAGAGCCTCAGGTATGAAAGCCTTTTGTATAACCATTATGCTATTTCTCTTGCCCTCTGTTCTGTTTCAAATCATTTTATTGGGGAAAATAATGATTTTTCCAAGACAGTCACTGTCACGTGAGCACAGTTTTTCTTATCTCCCCAAGACAGGTGTCCATATATCACTCCCACCACCACCAAGTGAATGCTTTACTTGCATTTAATTGTCATATAGCCCTATGAGGCCAGTACAGTCCACTGAGTCCATGCACCACCATGCACTGAGTCCCCAACACTCTTCCCACACACACCCGTTAGTGTCCTTAGCAATAGCCCACAGTTAGTCGAAGTTTCACCCTGTTTCCCTTGATTTGTTTAACTCCACCTATAAGTGAGATCATAGACGGGTATTGTGATGTGCCCACAGTGACTGAGTTATATTGTCACGACTGCCAGTAACTGTAACAACAAGCAGTAATTCCATATGATACTATATGACTAAGTAGATTCAAAGGTTTGCCATGATTGAACAGATATCATGTCCCTCAATTCCAAATCTTCACTAAAAAAAAGAAGTAACAGGAAAAAATTATCTTTTCTTTCAACTTCTCCTCTTTTCCTGGCTCATTTATGGCCCCTACCATTCTAGACAATGCACTCAGTTTATTCATGATCCGCCAAGCCTCTCCTCTAGGAGGACAGCAGTTAGTTTTCATGCTTCCACAGGCATAGTATGTGCTTAGCAACTATCTGTGTAAGGAGTGCACGCACAACCAATAAATAAGATAAGATCAAACACCCTGTTGCTTTATAAAATCTTGCATACATCCCTTGAGTTTACCCTAGAAATAAAACTGGAGGTTATAAATAGGAAACATTTAGAAAATTCGTCAATACAAAATTCCAAATTGTAGTTGTATGAATGGAAATATGAAGGATATATCATTCTACCACTGGGAGCAGGGTGGTGGCGCATCTTGTTGAGTGCACATGTTACCATGTGCAAAGTCCTAAGTTCAAGTCCCTGATACCTACCTGCAGGGGTTGGGAGGGCGAGGGGTGGGGAGTGCACAGGGGTGAGGGGTGAGGGGTGGGGGTGGGAGTGAGCAGGGGTGAGGGGTGGGGGTGGGCGGGGCATGAGAGGACAGCTTCATGAGTGTCAAAGCAGTACTGTAGGTGTCTATCTCTCCTATCTCCCCCTAGCAATTTCTGTCACTATACAATAAGTAAAATATTTTAAATAAATCTTTCAAAAGTGTTTTAAAAGAAAGGAAGTGTTCTTTTTAAAGTATTCTCCCGGGAGTTGGGCGTTAGCACAGCGGGTTAAGCGCACATGGCACAAAGCTTAAGGACCAGCAGAAGGAATCTGGTTCGAGCCCCCGGATCCCCACCTGCAGTGGAGTCACTTCACAAGCGGTAAAGCAGGCCTGCAGGTGTCTATCCTTCTCTCCCCCTCTCTGTCTTCCCCTCCTCTCTCCATTTCTCTGTCCTATCTAACAATGACGACATCAATAACAATAATAACTACAACAATAAAACAAGGGCAACAAGAGGAAATAAATAAATAAATAAATATTAAAACAAAAAAGTATTCTCCCAGGGGGCTGGGTAGTAGTGCAGTGAATTAAGCGCAGGTGGCGCGAAGTGAAAGGATCCGTGTAAGGATACCGGTTGGAGCTTCCAGCTCCCCACCTGCAGGAGAGTCGCCTCACACAAGCAGTGAAGCAGATCTACAGGTGTCTTTCTCTCCCCCTCTCTGTCTTCCCCTCCTCTCTCCATTTCTCTCTGTCCTATCCAACAATGACGACAGCAATAACAACAATAATAATAACAACAACGAGGGCAACAAAAGGGAATAAATAGCCTCCAGGAGCAGTGGATTCACGGTACAGGCACCGAGCCCCAGCGATCACCCCAGTGACGAGAAAAAAAAAGTGTTCTCCCACACTGTAAAGAATATCTGCGTACCCTTCCTTATCTCCAAACAGCTTCACTGACACTTGGCTGATTCAGCGTCTCTCTCTACACAGAGGAATATGGAACATGCTGCTACCTTGCTGGGTCTCGGTGGTGGAAGTGGTGAGATCTGCAGTGCAGTGAGAAGTATTTTGAGATAAAGCCCTGTACACTAACTAGTCCAAGTGTGTGACAGTGGTGATGATGGTGATAGTAGTGTTCTTTCATTGAGATGTATAGTGAACAGTTCTTATTATGTAGTCTAGAGAAAGGTGGAGGTGAATGCAAATGTCTCAAATTTCTTCAAAAATCTTCTTTCTTTAGAAGCCTGGTGGTGGCACACCTAGTCAAGTGCACATAAGTACTAAGTGCAAGGACTCATGGGAGGATCCAGGTTCCAGCCCCTGGCTCCCCACCTGCAGCAGGGAAGCTTCGCAAACGGTGAAGCAAGTCTATCTTTCTCTCTCCCTCTCTATTTCCTCCTCCACTCTCAATTTCTCTCTGTCCTATCCAATTAAAAAAAAAATAGAAAATATAGCCACCAGGAGCTGTGAGGTCATAGTGCTGGCACAGAGCCCCAGTGATAACCCTGCAGGAAACTTTTTTTTTCTTCCTTTCTTTTTTCTCCAGACTTATGGAGAAATAATTGATATGCAGCACTGAATAAGTTGAAAGTGCAACACATATTATAAAATAACCACAGCAGTAATCATAGTACTAAGTAGCATCTCCATCTTGTCAAATAATCTATCTTTTGTGGTAAAAACATTTAAGGTCTACAGTCTTACCAATTTACAACTACCACACAATATAAAATTCTTAAATAAAATTGCCAGTCTGTACATTGAATTCCCATAGCTTGTCTACCTTTTTTAAATTTTTTAATATTTTATTTATTTATTCATGAGAGGGATAGGAGAGAGAGAAAGAACCAGACATCACTCTGGTACATGTGCTGCTGGGGATTGAACTCAGGACCTCATGCTTGAGAGTTCAATGCCTTATCCACTGTGCCACCTTCTGGGCCATGCTTGTCTACCTTTTAACTGGAAGTTTATACTTTAACTGATATCTCCCTGTTTCCACAAACCCCTATGCCCTGGTAACCACCATTCTTGTCTCTCTTCATTGAGTTCAATTTTTTAGGTAGTATATATATAGAATATCATGCAATATTTGTCTTTTTCCATCTGATTTCACTTAGCATAATGCCTTTAAGGTCCATTCATAGGTCATGAATTCCCTCTTTCTCATAACTAAAATGTATAAATATATAATTATTATTCTATCTCATAACTGAATTTTATACATTTTTCTTCTTTCAACTAGGTTATTTCTATATCTTGGCTATTGTAAGTAATGTTGCAGTGAATAAGGGAGTACAGATTACTCTTTGAGATCTTATTCCATTTCACTTGGATAAATACTCAAAAGCAAATTTCTGGATCCTATTCCATCTCTAGTTTTTGAGGAACCTCTAGACTGTTTTACTTATTAATTTTTTATCTTTATTTATTTATTGAATTAGAGACTGTCAGAAATCGAGAGAAAAGGGGAAGAGAGAGAGAGAGAGACACCTGCAGCACTGCTTCACCACTCATGAAGCTTTTCCCTTGCAGGTGGGAACCAAGAACTTGAACCTGGGTTCATGTGCATTGTAACATGTGCCCTCAATCAGGTGCACCACCACCTGAGCCCTCAGACTGCTTTTTATAGTGTCTGCAAGTACCTGCATGAATTCACATTTCTACTAACTATTCACAGGGGTCCACTTTTCTCCACAAACGTTACCACACTTGTTATCTCCTGTCCTTTTGATAATAATCTCATTTTGGTTCTGAGTTCCATTTCCCTGATTATTGGTGCTTTTGTGTACCTGCTGGTCATCTGTATATCTTCTCTGGGAAAAGAAAAAAAAAAAAAACATCTATCTTATCTATCTTAATCTCTGCCCATATTTAATTCAGATTGCTTGAGATCATATTGTTATTGTTTCCTGTTTGTTTCATTTGGCAGGGGGGTGGCAATGGTGGCGTGTTTTATTTTTTATTTGCTGTTGAGTTATATGAATTCTTTACATATTTTGGAAGCTAGTCCTTTACCAGGTAGGTATATGACTTGCAAATATTTTCCCACATTCCATAAGTTACCTTTTCACCTTCTTAATGGTTCCTCTGCTGTCCAGAAGATTTTCAGTTTCATATAGTCCCATTTGCTTATTTTCACCTGTACTTTTGGTGTCAAATGTAAAAACTCATTGCTGAGACCATGTCAGGGAGCTTACTGCCTGCTTTCTTATAGGTACTTTAAGGTTTCAGGTGTTAGATTCAAGTCTGACCCAATTTGTGTTTATCTGTGTGCATGGTTTGAGACAGATCCAATTTGATTCTTTGGAATCTTGTTATTTTCCCCCTGGTATGAAGCCACCATAGAATTTCAGGCTTGGTGTCAAGCTCCTTGGCTGGGTTAGAGAAAGATGTAGCCTTAATCTGTTTCCCTTGTTCCACTTCCGTCTCTTGTTTTCTCTTGGAAAACATTCCTCTAGTGATAGAGGAGGCATGTGGCCGGCCTATTTAAATGTTAAGCATCATGAGTCAGGATGAGCCTTGCCTTGAGGCACCTCTGCAGCAGTGGTTGAGATTCTTTCCTTCCCTTAAAAAGCAAACCTTGTTCTTCCAAGATGAATGCTGGACTACCTTTGTCCTTCCTCCCCTGTCCTTCACCTCCTACCTAGCCCCTCCTTCAAGCCCAGAACACAACCATTTTCTCTCCTGTTCTCCCTACCTCACCTATTTTTCTGGTCTGCAGTGACGTAAATATAGTTTGATCTCAGGAGCAGAAAGTACCTACAAAACTACCCACAGAACCATGGAGAAATACACTGGATCAAAGTGTTTCTTGGGAACATATTAATCAGAGTATCAAAGCCTAACACTTCAGTCCAGTCTACCTATTCATATCCTTTTATTGCAAAAAAGGTTGATCTCCATCTACCTTATTTATTTTTAATTTTTTACTTATTTCTTTGATTTGATAGGACAGTGAAAGAGAGATACCTGCAGTCCTGCTTCACCTTGCAGGTGGGGACCAAGGCTTGAACCCAGATCTTTATGCATGGTAACATGTGCACTCAACCAGGTACACAACTGCCCAGCAACTTGGCCACCGTCTATTTTGCTGTCTACCACAGAGTATTGCTCAATCAAGCCCTGAACTTCTTTTATTTTTTTTTATTATTTATTTTCCCTTTTGTTGCCCTTGTTTTATTGTTGTAGTTACTATTATTGTTATTGATGTCATTGTAGTTGGATAGGACATAGAGAAATGGACAGAGTAGGGGAAGACAGAGAGGGGGAGAGAAAGAGAGACACCTGCAGACCTGCTTCACCACCTGTGATTCCCCTGCAGGCGGGGAGCCGAGGGCTCCAACCCGGATCCTTACGCTGGTACGTGCGCTTAACCCACTGTGCTACCGCCCGACCACCAAAGCCCTGAACTTCTGTATATTTCCCACCACCATTCCCTTGGCTAAGTGACACACGGTGAAGGTGAGGGGAATCTAAAATTCAGAACACGGTATCTGAGAAATCCCATACAGATGTCCTATGGTCTGGGAACATTCCAGAGCTCCCAACGAATTGTTTGTTTGTTGGGTTTTTCTTTGTTTTTTAATATTTATTTATTCCCTTTTGTTGCCCTTGTTTTTTTATTGTTGTTATAGTTATTATTGTTGTTATTGATGTCATTGTTGTTATATAGGGCAGAGAGAAATGGAGAGAAGGGAAGACAGAGAGAGGGAGAGAAAGACAGACACCTTAAGACCTGCTTGACTGCCTGTGAAGCGACTCCTTGCAGGTGGGGAAACGGGCTCAAACCGGAATCCTTCCACCTGTACTTGCACTTGGCGCCACCTGCGCTTAACCCGCTGCTCTGCTGCCCAACTTCCATGAACTGTTTGTTTGTTGGTTCTTTTTTTTTTCTGGAAATGGGGCTCAAACATGGTCAGTTTTACCACTCCTGGGCCAACTTTTCAGTCAGACAGAGAGACAGAATAAGAGCTTCCCTTAGTGTCATGGCACTCCCATGTGGTGCTAGGGTTCAAAACTGGAGCCCCAGAATGGCAAGGCCTGACCCCTATCTGGTTAGATGTATTTTAGCACTTTTGGTGAGATTTCCTTAAAATATGTATTTGTTTATTAATGAGAAAAAGAAAAAGAGAGAGAACTCTGGCACATGATAGTTTGGGAAGTGAACTCAGGTCTCCATGTTTGAGAATCCAAAACTTCATCCATTTCTCCACCTCCACCTCCTAGGCCGGTTTTGGTGGGTTTTTCGTGATACCTGTCACAACCACTTTGGGTCTTCCAATTATTTCTATGCTGGTCTATGTTCTCACGCTCCCTTCTTTCTGCCTCCTTCAGTGTCTTTGTGCCTCTTTGTGTTTCCACCCAGCCACAAATCTCTCCAGTGGCTCCATTTCCATACTGTTTTCTGTCCCCCTGTGCCTCCCGCCCCATCCTGGAGGACTCTGGGAAATGCCTGAGAGCGGCAGCCCTCACTCCAGCACTTTCATCCCGATCCAGGTGGCTATAATCCAGTGCAGGATTTACGGTGCCCTGACCCTGAGCAGTCAAGAAGGAACAGCCAGATTAATGGGGTGGGCGGGCTGGGGTAATAATCATTTGTTTGATGTGACAGGCCTGATAGGCGTTGATTTACTTACAGACTGATGGGCTTTTAATTGAGCACCTCCATCCCAGTCACTTCAAAGGCAGGGGAAGTTGACAAGGGGCCCCTTTCACCAAGGTCTCAGTGACTGACAGCCCCCCTCCACCGACCAGCTCTGCCCAACCCTGGATTGAGCCAGGCGGCCTTTACCCAGCCCTCTGGCAAAGTAACACATTTTCTGAATCTCAAAAAAAAAAAAAAAAAAAAAACAGCCTTTTGTCTGCTGCCAAGGAGGCCAGCCCTGCTGGAAAGCCTCAGGTCTCCCCTAAGAGTGAGGAATGAAGAGGAGTGGAGATGCTGAGACCAGAGGAGATTCTAGCTCCTGGCTTTGCCCAGAGCTGAAAACTACTTTGTTCTTGACACAGTGGCTACCCCAGCTCTCTTCTCATTTTCTCCTTCTCCTCCTCACTTCTTTCCCTCTTCTTACACCCTTCAATCTAACCCCTTCCAGCTCTTTCTCCTCCCAGTTACTTCCTCCTGATTTCCTTCCTTTTCAGAAAGGCCTGAAAAGGTGGCCTTCACTTCTGCTGTGGCCAGTTAACTCCAGCCTCACCTCCTTCCAGACCCTCACCTCTCCCTCTCTGGATGAAGGCTATCAGGTAATGGGTGCCCTCTGCCCAGGAGATGAGCCTTCTGTGGCCATTTCCCTGCAAAAAAAAACATGCAAGGAAGGGGATCAATTATAACTAGCACTTACTGAACATTTTCAGTGGGCTATGCAGTGCTCTTTTACTTATGTATTCATTTATTTAATTTGATAGACAGAAAGAAATTGAGAAGGAAAGTGGACATAGAGAGTGAGAGAGGAAGTCCAGGAGGTGGCTCAATGGATAAAGCATTGGATTCTCAACCATGGAGGTCCTGAGTTCAATCCCCAGCAGCACATGTACCAGAGTGATGCCTGTCTCTTTCTCTCTCCTCCTCCTATGTTTCTCAAGAATAAATAAATAAATTCTTTTTTAAAAGGGAGGGAGACAGGTGGTGGTGCATCTGAGGACACATATTACAGTGCACAAGGACCCAGGTTCAATCCTCTGATCTCTACCTGCAGGGGGAAAGCTTCACAAGTGGTGAAGCAGGGATGCAGGTATCTCTCTGTCTCTCTCCCTTTCTATTTCTCCCTCCCCTCCCCTCTCAAGTTCTGCCTCTATCCAATAATAAATAAATATGCTTTTAAGTGAGAAAGAGAGAGAGCACGAGAGAGAGAGAGAGAGCGAGAGAGAGAGAGGCGCTTGCAACACTGCAGATAGGAACTAAAGGCTTGAACCCAAATCCTTGAGCAAGTTACGGTGTGCACTCAACTAGGTGCACGACTGCCTAGTCAGGGGGATGAGAGACCTGTTATTAAGACCTAGGACTTGATCTCTTAAGATTTCTGCTCCATTTTTGTCTGGTCTAGAAAGTGCTTGAATAATACAGGTTTTATTCTGTTTGAAACTTTAGAGAGTATTCTTTATTGGAAAAGCATTGTCAGATGGGTTTGCTTGGGTTTGGTTTTGTGAAGTCTTCTGATGCATTACCCATCAAACTTTCTTTATTCTTGGAAAAAGACTATCGGTCTCTCACAATGTCAGCTCACCTGCTGCTGACTAGGCTAGGGGAGTGAGGACATAGAGAAATGGATGCTGGGGCCTCGTCACCACCCGTGAGGTAGAGTTCCTGAGCAGGCTAAACATGATTCCTCACTAGGCTGGAGTTCAGTCTGACCACTCCCAAGTCAGGAGAATCTTCAAGTTCCAGTTAAGTCTCTTTAGCAGCTACCCTGAACCTGTGGGGAAGTCCCGTTCCTAGCAGTTTCCTTCTGTCATTCTTTAGTAACTTGTCCAAGCTCATACAGCCAGTGAGGAAATGAAAGAACAAATGCCTGCTTACAAAGGCAACAGCAGTAACTCTTTTTGCAAAGCAGCATATGGGGGTTGGGTGGTGGCACACTGGGTTAATCACACATAGCAAAAAGCAGCATATTATGAGTTCTATTCCCACCTTCAGCCCCTCCCCATCTCTCTCTCTCTCTCTCTCTCTCTCTCTCTCTCTCTAATTAATAAGGAACTATTTTTTAAAATATAAGGTACCGTCGAATACATTGCATTGCTTACTTTTTATATAAAGAACCCATTTCTTTTTTTACTGTACGTGTGTATTGGGGTGTTAAAAAAAAGTCACAACATAGTTTCCTATGCAAAAATGCTTTTTTTCTGACACCTCAATATTTATTTATTCATTCATATGAGATAGATACAGAGAGAAAACAACAGAGACAAAGACCAGAGCATACCTCAGTTCTGGTTTATGCTGGTGCCAAGCTTGAACCAGGGACCTTAGAACTTGAGGCTTGAACATCTCATATTACCATTATGCTGACTCTCTTGTCTTTTAACTACTCTTTTAATGACTGTCTGAGACTGTCTCTTGTCTTTTAATTACTCTTTTAATGACTGTCTGATGATAAAAGTGAGGTTCAAGCACCGCAGTGCCTTTCTCTCCCTTTATCTATTTCTCTCACTCCCTATCTGAAAAAAAAAAAGTCAGACTTTTTATGATTGAGTGAAGTCCCAGCAGCAACAACAAAAAAAGTAATAAGAAAATAAATTTATACTACAAAGTGAAAAAAAAAAGTGAGGTTCAAAGGACTTTATTCCTGAGAGGCAAAATAGAGGCTCCGCTTCAGGTGGTATTTCTCCAAGCCTGCACCTTGTGCCTGCAACCTCACTGCACCCCACAGACTACTGAATGGCCCATTACCTTGAAATCTTAACTTTCTTATTCCCAACAGGTTTGGTTCTCTTTCTCTTCCATGTTTTTCCTCTTTTGTATCCTTTTCTGGCTTTCTACCCTCCTGATCTGAGTGCCATGGGACTAAGCCTCCAACCCTACCAATGGGGCAATCAAACCATATCTCTCTCTGCCCTGAAAGCCATTTCCCAACCTTGCTTGAAAGCAAAGTGTTCCATAAGACCTATTTTCTCAGGTGGGGGTAGATAGCATAATGGTTATGCAAACAGATTCCCATGCCTGAGGCTTCAAGGTCTCAGGTTCAATCCTCCACACTATCAAACAGAGCTGAGCAGTGCTCTAGCAACAACAACAACAAAAAAAAAAAAAAAAAATTTAAACCCTACTTTCTCAGGACTGGGTGTTGGTGCCCCCAGTGGAGAGTCCAAAGACCCAGGTTCAAGCCCTATCCCCAAGTCCCCACCTGCAGAGGGTAAGCTTCAAGAGTGGTGAAGAAGTGTTGCAGGTATCTCTCAGTCTCTCTCCCTCTCTATCTCCCCCACCTCTCTCAATTTCTCTATCCTGTCAAAAAATTATATATTTTTTAACAGAGATTTGTCATGCAGGCACCAAGCCCCAACATGTTGGGGGTGGGGGGGAGCTGCTTTCTCCATCTACCCCCTTCAGTGTCTACTATCCAGATGTATCCAGATGTCTACAGGTAACTTGTGCTGTAATATAAGATTATTTATTAGCTAACATTTGAAGGTTCACCTGACAGACACCTCTCAGAGCCAAGAAAGCATGAGTTTCCCTTCACTGAAGTAGGTGGAGGGTGAGGAGGCCTCCCACAAAGCCTTTAGGGCACACAGATGCCTGACAGAAACAAAACATCTTTTCTGCCACCATGCCTTGGATGTATTTCACTGAGAAGTAGATGTTGGATGTGATGCCTGAAGGTGTGGTTTGTTTATAAGTTGGTGCCCTCGCTAAAGAGTTTGATTCTCTAAGGAAAGAGTATAATGCTCCTGTTATCCCACTAGTGAATTGTTGTAATAGCTGTTGCTTGGGCAGTGGGGGGTAGTTCAACCTCAGAACACAGGACTCGCATGCCTGAGGGCACAGTATTCTGAAAACACCATATGCCAGAGCTGAGCAGTACTCTGGTGCTCTCCCTCACCTTCTCTGCCTTTTACACTCTACTTTTAATAAAAATACATATTTTTGTCTTTTACTAAAGATCTGGTTTATAGTGATAGTAGAGTTAGAACCTGGGACCTGCCTAGACCTCTAACACATCCCTCTCGCCACTGTCACTGGTCATCTCCATCAGGAACAACATAATGGACCCCTTTGTGGGCCCCTATAGGACCTTGGTAGAGACAAGTCTCTACCAATGGTAAAGGCTGTTCCATTCTCCAAAGTGAGGTTGGACAACATACTCTGCCTACTACCAGAGGAAGATGGATCCTGAAATTAGTGAAACCTGGTATGTTCCTAACCATTACCACAGAATGTGAGCTCAGACCTACAGGGACACATCGGTTACATAGGCTCCTGTGATGAATATGGGCTCCAGATCAAATCAATGGGGTTTACAGTTAACAATATTTATATACTTTTCCCATATTTGGGAGCTACTCTCTTCCCTGATCCAGCTTTCTAATCCTTTTTCCAACTATGACACCATCTTCCCAGACAAAACCTGGGTCCACCTGCATATGAGCTGTCAGGATCAAGCAAAAACTAGTAAAGTCATGGGCCCTCTGGAATCTACCTAAAACAGACCTACTAGCTTTTTCCAAAACAAAGACCTCAATCATCATCTGCAATATTCTTGCCTTTAGGTTCATGATTAGTCAACATTTTTTTTCTGCTTTATATCTTTACTCCTTTTTAGCCACTAGGTAGCAGATGCTACCATGATGCCAACCTGACTTCCCTAGGCTGACGACCCCACCAATATGTCCTGGAGCCCCACTTACCTCGAGTCCCTTCGCTGTTAGGCCCCACCCCTTCACCATCAGGCCCTACCCCTCAGCCCACCAGCCCCCACCCTCTCAGTCTACCAGACCTCCCCTCTGCCTCACACTGACCCTTGCTACTCTTACTTATCGCTCCCTGTCTTATTCCAGTTTTTTAAAAACGCCTGCACAATATCATTCAGGTTTCTGCCCAAAATGTTTCTGATCACCCCTATACTGCTATTCCTTTGACATAAATAGAGTCTTTTACAGACATTGACCCATTTAAATATGGCCATCAGATAAAAATAAAGGGGGAGATGTGAGGATGTGGTAGAGCTTGGTAGGGTTTGACCTGAGGAGTACGTCTATCCTGTCAGTCTCTCTTTCTGCTAAGAGGTTGAGTAAAGAGGGACAGGAGTAGCCCCAAAGGTTTTCCCCATCTTATCAGACTCCCTGCTTCACAAAGCACCCTGCATTCCTGATGCTATGGCCATTAGATAAAAAGAAAGAGGGAGATGTCGGGAAATTGTGAGGATGTGGTTGAGGTCAGCAGGGCTCACAAAGCACCCTACATTCTTGATACTATGGCCTATCTACATAATCATTGTTTTTCCTGAAAGATCCCCACCCATTCCATCCCTTTGATCTATCTTCTTTCTACCCTCAAGACCCTCCCTGCCTACAGGGTAATATTAATCTTACCAGTTAAAACCCTTGCAACAGTTGCTAAGGAAGTTTCTACCTTCCCAACCCTTTTTGCCTTTCTCTGCCCCTTTCCTAGCCATTTCTGATTCCAACTTGCCACTTCCAGGTCTGCCTTTTAAAAGCCTTGGCTCTCTGATCAATAAAATATTGCATTGCCTTGTGCCACATGTTTGGTTCCTGAGTCATCTCCCTCGAGTTGCTGAGTGAGTAGCAGCCCAGGCTGGTTCCAGTCATGTTCTCTCCAACCCAGAGAGTACACACCCAGGAAGAGGCACCCTCACACTAGCCCGGCACTTCCCCAGACCCCTCCACCACTAGGGAAAGAGAGATATAGGCTGGGAGTATGGATCAACCTGCCAATGCCCATGATCAGCAGAGAAGTAATTACAGAAGCCAGACATTCCACTTTCTACACCCCATAATGATCTTGGGTCCATACTTCCAAAGGGATAAAGAATAGGGATGCTATCAAGGGAGGGGATTGGATATGGAATTCTGGGGGTGGGAATTGTGTGGAATCGTATCCCTCTTATCCTATAGTCTTGTCAATATTTCCATTTTATAAATAAAAACATTAAAAAAAAAAAAACCTAGGACCTTGGAGACTCAGACATGGAAGTCTATTGCATAGCCACTATGATACCTCCTAAATAAATTTTTTAATTATTAAAACCATTGGCCACAGACTCTGAGCATTCTCTCTCTCTCTCTCTCTCCTCTTTTTTTTTATTTTTTGGATAGGACAGAGAGAAATTAAGAGGCGAGAGAAAGATAAAGAAAGAGAGAGAAATACCTGTAGGCATGCTTCACCACTTGTGAATCAACCCCACTTCAGGTGGGAAGCCAACTAAATAACTATTTTTTAATAAAGGTTAAAGGGTCAGAGAGATATCTCAGTGGGTTAGGAACATGCCTTGCCATGCTCACTAGCCAGTTTCAAGCCCTAGAATCACAGAGAAGCTGCTGTGGCACCAAAGGAAAGTCCAGTGCTACTCATCCTCCTCTCTGTGTCTGTACCTCTGTCTAAATGAAAAAGTGACCTGGAGGCATGAAACCTCACATGTCCCAGGCCCCAGATCTTTTTACTTCATTTACAATGAGGTTTTGTCCCCATGAAATCTTCTTAAATTGAAATTATCACAAGTTGGGCAGGATAGGTAGCATAATGGTTATGCAAAAAGGCTTTCATGCCTGAGGCACCAAAGGTTCTAGGTTCAGTCCTCAGCTCCAATGTAAGCCAGATCTAAGCAGTGTTTTAGTAAAAGAAACAGAATAAAGGCAAAGAAGAGAGGGGAGAGGGAAAGAGGAATAGATGGAGAAGAGAGAGAGAGAAAAGGAAGAAAATGCCATAAGTCCAACATGCAGTTAATACCCCTAGTATCCCACACATGACTTAACCTAGCCTACATTTCTAGTTGTATTTTGCTCTTTTCCCAGACTCAAACAAGATACACATATGATGGCCTCTCTCCTGCTACCGACCATAGATTCTGGACAATCGTAAGGGTGAATAACCAGTATTCTTCAGTGTCTGGTGATATTAGCATTGTTTTGGATATTGAATTTTTTCCAGTTTAGCATAATTTTTATTCATCATTTCATAAACAATAATACAGGGCTATCATTCCTCCACACTGCATTGACCACCACAGTTCTGTGAGCCCCCACCCTCTCATAACCACCATATTTCTCAAAATCTTAAATGAGATAGTTTGGCCACTTCCTTTTTTTTTTTTTTGTCATGTGTTTCAGTTCTCTCTATATATATATATAATTTTTTTTTGCTTCCAGGGTTATTGCTGGGACTAGGTGTCTGCACTACGAATCCACTGCTCCTGAATGTCTTTTTTTCCCTTTTGTTGCTCTTGTGGTTTATCGTTGTTGTTGTTATTGCTGTTGTTATTAGATAGGGCAGAGAGAAATCAAGAGAGAAGGGGAAGACAGGGGGGAGAGAAAGATAGACACCTGCAGACCTGCTTCACCACCTGTGAAGTGACCTCCCCCCTGTAGGTGGGGAGCCGGGGGCTTGAAGCCGAAGGAATCCTTACACCGGTCCTTATGCTTTGAGCCATGTGAGCTTAACCCGCTACACCACTGCCCAGCTCTCTAGTTCTCTATATTCTTATATGTTGTATGCTTTACATTGGGTTGTTCTAGCTCTCCCCCGCCAAGAAAATTGGATCAGTCCTGCTAATTTCGTGGGCCCGCTTGGCCCTGCCCCAAGGAACCCCGAGAGGGTTCCAGAGTTCCAGAGTTCGAGAGTGGGAGAGTTGCAGAGTTAGAGAGTGCTCGGCGCCGTCACGGGGGAAAGAGGCAGCAGAGTTCTGTTTGGTGATTAGTTTGTCTTAGTTTATAAATCGTTGTTCCTGAATAAAGAAATACAGCTTCCCTGCCCAGCCGTATGTCTCTGGCCATCTCTGTTACCCGCCCGTGAAGCTAGCCCGGCCAGCTAGAGCCACCAAATTTTAACAACACTTATACATGAGCACAACCATTCAGCAGATGCCTTCTACCTTCATACTTACTTTACCAAACACAGTAGAATGTCACCTTTTTTTTTTTTTACTATAGAGTAGTATCTTACTGAATATTGGCTATTATATCTTGGCTTTTCACATTCCATCAGGTGCAGAGGTAAGGAACCTTTTCTCTTCCAAGGGCCATATGCACAGTTCTAATATCATTCACAGGCTATACAAAATTATCAACTTAAAGATCAGCTCTTAATGTTGCTATGAAAAACACTCCTAAAGGCCAAACAGTGGTGCACCTGATTGAGTGCACATGTTACAATGTGCAAGGACTCAGGTTCAAGTCCCTGGTCCCCACCTGCTGAGGGAAAGGTTCACAAGCAGTGAAGCAGTGCTGCAGTGCTGCAGTGCTGCAGGTATCTCTCTCTTTCTTTACCTCCCCTTCCCCTCTCAATTTCTCTCTGTCTCTATCCAATAAGTAGTAAATAAAAAATTAAAAGAACAACAAGGGCAACACAAAGGAAAATAAATAAATAAATATACAAAATTTTTAAAAAATTAAAAGAGAAAGAAAAACACTCCTAGAGAGCTGGTGAAATAGCTCACTCAGATATAGGACTGCTTTGCCAGGTGTGCAACCCAGGTTCAATCCTGGCCTCCACTACACTGAAGGAAGCTTTGGTACTATGGTATTTTTCATTCACTTTCTGTCACTATACAGAAATAAACAAGAATTCTTTTTTAAAATGCTCCTAGAATGCCATTTCCTAGGGTGGGTCAGATCCAGTGATTTTCACTGGTCACAGTTGGCCTTCAGCCCTGACATTACCCACACGTAATCCATGGTTTCCACTGAATGCATATAATTTCTGCTTTATAGTAAAGTTGAAAGATTTTAACTCTAACCATCCTAATTCAGGAGCCATCAGAGTTGTTGAAAGACAGAATAATATAGTGAAGTCAATGACCCAAGAGCCGCTGTCTCAGCTCCTCTACTTACCAGCTGTAGGCCTCTCCGCTTTCCATGCCTCAGTTTCCTCAGTGGTGAAAAGGGCATCTCTCTCATAAAGCTATTATGAAGAATCAATTAGCAATATATTTCACCTTGTCTACAGTGCAACATTATTTTTGGTTCAACAGAGAAAGGGAAGATGCAGTGCAATCATCTGTGACACATTGCCTTTTTTAAATTTTATTTATTAGATAAGAGAAACAGTATCACAAGAGACAGAGAGAACAAAAGAGAAGCCAGAGCAGACTCTGGCACCAGCAAAGCTAGGGATCAACTGGGAAACTCAGACATGCAAGTCTGATGCTCTACCAGTTGAGCTTATTTTCCCAGCTGCCACCTTGATTGTTTTTGTTGTTGTTACTTATTTTTTAATCAGTGTCAGAAATGTTAAACAAGAAGGAAGAAAAGAAAGAAAGAGAGAGAGAATGCACCTTAGAATTAATGTACCGGGGGGCTGGGTGGTGGTGCACCTAGCTGAACAAACACATTACCATGTGACCACGTGTTTGAACCCTTATTCCAAACCTGCAGGGGGGGAGAACTTCACAAGCAATGAAAAAGGCATGCAGGTGTCTCTCTTTCTCCCTCTCTCTCTCTTCTCCCCCTCCCTATTCAATTTCGATCTGTCCTATCTAAAATAAATAAATAAATAAATGATTGATGAGCCGTGCCTGTGTAAAACACTTAGAAGAAGAGCTGCACCCCATATCCCTTCCCAGTCATTGCTGAATTGCATTTTCAGCAGAGAGTTGTGATGACTGAGCTAATCCTCATTATACATGGGAGGAAACAGAGAGGCAGTAGCTTGACCAAACTCACAGAGCCCGTGAGCCCTCAGCATTTAAACTTGCCTTTGAGGTACAATAATCTATGGTTATTATAAGAACTGGCAGCCGCCCACCAAGCTACCAGCGAGTTAGGAGCTGGGTTTTGTTCTCAACTGCATTAGCTCTCCTTAATCTAAGTTTTTTTTTCCCTTCTGGTATAATTACTCTGCTTCTTCCTTCCCCCACCCTCACCGCACCCCCACACACACACCCTCCTTTGTACTTGGCTCTGATCTTAGAACTTTTTAATGGCTTCAGATTTTACTGGCTCTGCCTTTTGAATTATAAGTGATCTTGGATCTTTTATGGAGGCAGAAGAGGTATAAATAAATATCAAGATTAAAAAATGGCACTTTAACGGTAACATGCAGCACACAAAAAAGTAAGCACATATGCCCACAATCACACGTGGAAAGGTACAGACCCTTCCACTTGGACTCTGCTCCATGTAGTTCCAACACTGAGAGACTGTGGCATCCACACAGAATACATAGAAATCTCAGGGGCTAGGCAATGGCTCACCCAATAGAGCACACAAGCCACCCTGAGGGAGGACCCGGATTCAAACTCCTAGTCTTCAACTACAAGGGTCTCATGAGCAGTGGAGCAGTGCTACAGGTATCTCTCCTCTCTCTCTCTCTCTCTCTCTCTCTCCCTCTCTATATCTGTTTCTCACACTGAAGGAAGCTAAAATGTTGTGGTGTCTTTCTGTGTTTTCCTATCTGAGGGGGAAAAAAATGTTTTGGGCCCAGAGAGGTGAAGCCTCAGTGATGACAGAAAAAATAAATAAAAATAAATAATGAGCAGCCTAAGAGGTGGCACAGCAGGTAAAGCATTGGACTCTCAAGCATGAGGTCCTGAGTTCAGTTCTCAGTATCACATATGCCAGAGTAATGCTCTAGTTCATGTTCTCTCTCTCTCTCTCCCCTCATAAAAAGATATATCTTTATTAAACTTATAAATAAAATATGAGATATTTGACAGGGTTGACTTTTTTATTCCTCCCCAGTCCCCTGCCACCAAGTAGGGAAGCCAAAATCTGACTAGAGTGGGTTTGTTGTGAATCTCATTGGGTTTTTCAAGACAGAGTCAGAGACGATCAGGGTAGAAAGAGTTTTTCCAAACCTTTTCTCAGCTCTCCAACATGTCCTAAGACTTGTTTGACATGCAGTGGAGAGGAAAACAGGGTGAAGGAAAGAGCTTTAAAAAAATTTTTTAAATAAATGATGGCATTGGGGAGCTTTGCCATGGGAGAGGAAGAGACCATGCCTCTCTCAGTGCCCTTGGATGGAGCCCTGTTCTTCCTCCAGGATAAACTTAGATGTACTCTGGGCTCAGATCCACCAGCTAGAAACACAGATACCAGCAAATAAGGGGGACGATGAAGATGGTGTTGAGCTATGCATTCATTCATGTACATGAAGTTCATCTCCGAGGCTTCCAAGGAAGCAGCCACACACCAAATCCCTTCTGACGCTGTCTGTATCTGAGCCTCCTGTGAGATAATCCTCTTAATGGAATATTTAAGTAATAGGATATAAATCACCAACCTTTTATCTCACCTGAAGATTCATATTCCATAGGCCAAGTGGTGTGTGTGTGCATATATAGGTGGTTGCAGGTGCCAGTTAAAGCGGATGTTGCTATGTGTCTAGGCTCAAAGTGCTTTTTCAATATCTAAATCTACTTTTTTTTCTCTCCCTGGAGATATAGGTGCAGAAATATCAGTCTCTGAGATCAGAGCCTAGAAAATAAACGCACCTAAAGACATTTCCAAATTAAAACACATATCCCTTGAGGAAAGCTTTTATCTTTTCTTTTCTTTTTTTTGTCATCTGCAACCAAACAAAAATGACTATTGTCACAACTCACTCATAAATAACTTGATTTGGGCATGTGCTCTCCTACCTAACAGGAGATGAATAAATTACATTTGATTTACCACCTTTTTCTTTTTTTATTAGCATTGCTCCGCAGAGTTTATGTAAGGGACGTGCCAGAGCAGTTATGCCAAATGTTTTAAGGCGGTGGTATTGATATTATATAAATTAAGGTGTTTTAATTTGCATTCTTTAATTAACTAAATACTGGCAGAAAAATAAAACACAAGGGCAGCTTTGACTTATTGCCTCTATTAAACTGCTGACGTCTCCAAAAAGATGCTTTAAGTAATCCAATTCATGCAGAGTAGGGGAAGGAGGGGCATTAAGACTCTCTTACTTGGCAAAATATATTGGGGTTTAAGAAGCCAGTGTTCTTGGGAACACTGGTGGTTGAGTGCAGTGAGTTGTATAGTGTGTGTGTGTGTGTGTGTGTGTGTGTGTGTGTGTGTGTGTGTGTGTGATCTATACTTCTAAAATCTTATAATACTGTAAACCAATTTTAAATCAATAAAATAAATTTTAAAAATACATATTCTAAGGGTTAGAAGGTGACTCACTCAGTAGAGCGCATCCCTGGGAGGATCTGGGTTCAAGTCTCTGACCACATGGGAGCATCTTCAGTGGGGAAGCTTCATGAGCAATGGAGCCATGCTTCAGTATCCCTCCTTCTTTCTTTGTCTCTCTCACTCTTCTCTATCTCTCACCCTCAAGCTGAAAGAAAAAATAAAAGAAAAACAACTGTCTTGAGCAGTGACACTGTATAGGCACAGAGCCCCAATGATAAACCTAATAGGGGAAACTAGTCCTGTGGAAAGAAGAACAGAAAGGAACCAGTGTTCTGCTTTGTTTGCATGGTGGTTGAGGGGGTGGGTGTATTCTAAGATCTGAATTTCTGTCCCCAAGGAAGAAATTTACCAAATGCTTTTATCGACCACACCACCCAGATCTGAGCTGGAGGTTCAAGTGGAACAGCCCAAACCTGCCACTAGGCCTGGACAGGTTCCTGGGTACAGAACCCAGGACCTACTATCTATCCCTGGCAGCCTGGGGAGAGGAAACCTGCTTGAACTTACTGGCACTCACACCTACATTATCATGTCTAGACGTCAAAGGAAAAAATAGTCACAGACCCTTTATCAGAACTGGTCATCACTGATTGTCAGTGCCTCCTATCACATTTAGACCATCAAGCCACAAATTAAAAAAATATAATAAAGGAAGTGAAGACAATACCATTGAAAAAAATGGGGGAAAATATAGATATAGACATAGAAATACAGACAGCAACAAGGGCAACAAAAAGGAAATAAATATTTAAAAATGTTTTTAAAAAAAAAAGAAAGAAAGAAAGAAATACAGACAGATGGATATAAAATCAACCCATATCTGTACCCTTGGGAGAACTACTGCAGTTTCCAACGGAAGAGATGGGGGACACAGAACTCTGGTGGTGGAAACCATATGGAATTATACCCCTATTATCTTACAATTTTGTAAATCAATATTAAGTCACTAATAACTAAATTTTTTAAATGAAAAGAAAAAAATATAAGAGTTGGTGAGATAGTATAATGGTGATATAAAAACCCGCTAATGCCCAAGGCACCAAAGGTATCAAGTTCAACCCCCAGTACTACCATAAGAAAGAGCTGAGTCCTCATTACTCGGGTGAGACCTTTCCTTTAATAGTACACTCTAATTTCATCTCAGGTAGTTCACTTTCTAACAAAGTCCCATAACCTAGATATACACCAGTTTCTGTGAGAGAGAGCTTATGTGCACACGTATCCATAAACTACTGCAAAATATATACCTGAAAGCAGGACTACACTAGAGTTTGCAGTGAGTACCTCCCTAACACTTCCTCTCCACTATTCCAAGCTTGGGATCCATGATTGCTCAACAAATTGTTTGGCTTCATATGTTAACTCTCTTTTCAATCACCAGGTTCCAGATGCCACCAGGATGCTGGCTAGGCTTCCCTGGATTGAAGACCCCACCAATGTGTCCTGGAGCTCAGCTTCCCCAGAGTCACACCCTACTAGGGAAAGAGAGAGGCAGACTGGGGGTATGGACCGACCAGTCAACGCCCATGTTCAGTGGGGAAGCAATTACAGAAGCCAGACCTTCTACCTTCTGCATCCCTCAACGACCCTGGGTCCATGCTCCCAGAGGGATAGAGAATGGGAAAGCTATCAGGGGAGGGGGTGGGTTATGGGGATTGGGTGTTGGGAATTGTGTGGAGTTGTACCCCTCCTACCTTATGATTTTGTTCACTAATCCTTTCTTAAATAAAAAATTAAAAAAAAAAAAAAAGAAAGAGCTGAGTAGTACACTAGTAATTAGTAAATAAATAAATAAATAAAGCCTTTCTGTAAAGATGTGACAGGAGTGCTTCAGAGCTTTTGAAGCCTTGGCCCTCTCCAATAACTTTTTTATTTTTATTTTTTATTAGTGATTTAATAATGGTTTACAAGATCATAAGATGAGAGAGGAGTGAAGTCCCACACCACACTCATCACCACAATACTGTGTTCTCCCCCTCCCCTATTTCCCCTCCCCTCCCAGGAAAAACCACCATAGTTTTCACAGTCTTAGTGACAGCTTAATTACATTTTTCTTTTTAACAGGCTTATGTGTTACAGTTCTTTATATTGTACATATGAGTAAAATCACACTGTAGTTGCAAACATTTTTTCTTTTTTTTTTTTTTTTCAGTCAGAGCACTGCTCAGTCCTGGTTTATGCTGGTACCAGGGATTAAACCTGGGACCTTAGAGTCTCAGGCATGAAAGATTTTAACATACACAACTATCCCTTCAGCCTTGAGAAATTCATTTTAATTCCTCAATGAGCCTCTTTCCTATCTTGTTTCATTCTTTCTTCTACTTTCTGGATTTTTTTTTCCATAGCACTGCTCAACTTTGGCTTATGGTGGCTTATCTTGAACATGAGACCCCAGAGCCTCAGAAATGAAATTCGTTTGCATAACTACTATGCTATCGCCTCAGCTTCTCCTGAATTATTCTTCAATTCTGCTGTTTTACTTGTAGGGTCACAGTCCAGTCTGGCAAAGTCTCTTCTCTGTCCTCCAAGCAGTTAGGAAGGAACAGCTCTAAAGAGACAGTTACAACTTGCAGCTGTTGGCCATAAGAAAGAGATTTCCTGAGAGTCGGGCGGTAGTGCAGGTGGCACTTAGTGCTTAGTGCAGGTGGCGCTAAGCACATGGACTGACTAAAGATCCCGGTTCGAGCCCCCGGCTCCCCATCTGCAAGGGAGTCATTTCACAAGCAGTGAAGCAGGTCTGCAGGTGTCTGTCTTCCCCTCCTCTGTCTTCCCCTCCTCTCTCCATTTCTCTCTGTCCTATCCAACAACAACAACATCAATAACAACAACAATAACTGCAACAATAATAAAAAACAACAAGGGCAACAAAAAGGAAAATAAATAAATATAAAAAATAAAAATAATAAAAAAGGTTTTTAAAAATTTAAAGAAAGAAAGAAATTTCCCTTCAGAAACAGATATGCAAATAGTACTTCTTTTTCGTCACCACCACTGGCTCCCTCGTGAGCTATCTGCACCTTTGTCTCCTGTTCTCTTGAAACTTAGAGAACATCTGTCTTGTGTTACCTGCTTAGACTGAGAAGTGTTATGTCAAAAGCTTAGTTTAGGGCCTCCACGGGTATCTACTGAGCTGACTAGAGATATCTTATGAGGAGTGGAATTGAGGAGTCAACTTTACCTTTTTCCTGAGTCCCAAACTACTGTTGTGCAGCCTAATCTCTTTTAAAGAACATCCAATAAGAAGCAGTTCAAGGGTCACCTGAGCCCAGTTGCCCAAACCTCTGAGTCCCAACATTATGCAATGACTCTACCACAGTCTTCTTCCTGGATGCCTTTGTTGATTTGCTCCAGAAATAACGGATGAATTCCAACTTTTAATCAGGAAAATACTGTTCTCCTTTGCCAGCATGTTGTGCCCTCCTCCCTAGCCACACACCCCCCCCAAGAAATCACACTTTCTTGTCGTTTCCCATCTTGCAGCTCTGTCAGTTGTTTTAAAACAACTGTTTTAAAACATGTCTCCTGTCATAAATAAGATTGTCATGCATTTTGACTGCAGCGGTGACAAATTCACCCAGCTTGAAGAGAGGAGAGGACATGTGAGGGCCCCTTCGGGCCTGATGTAGAACAGAAATAAACACAGGAAAGGAGACAAAAATCTAATCATGTTTTTTCTTTTTCTTTTTTATTTTTCTTTCTAACTACTGCAGCTTTTTACAATTTGGATTGTTTAGGTGCTTTTTTTTTTTAATCAAGTCATTTGTTCATTGATTTATTTATTTAAGGAAATTAACATTAAAAACAAAGACAGCCTGGCAGAAAGTACTTATGTTGAACTTACCAATGACAGGACTTGGGAGACAAGGCCACTACAAGATGCCTGAGGAAAGTTCTTCAAGATGTCAAATTTTACTGCAGAAAACTCAAATGCAAATTCATCTTGATTCCCCAGTCTCTCAATACTCTACCCAGTCCCTGTAGTTCTTCCCAGTACCACAGGGTCAAAGTCACTATTAAGAATTAAGTTCTGGGGAGTCGGGCAGTAGTGCTGCGGGTTAAGCGCACATGGGCCCAATCGCAAGGACCGGCAGAAGGATCTTGGTTCAAGCCCCCGGATCCCCACCTCCAGGGAGTCGCTTCACAGGCGGTGGAGCAGGTCTGTAGGTGTCTGTCTTTCTCTCCCCCTCTGTCTTCCCCTCCTCTCCCGATTTCTCTCTGTCCTATCCAACAACTAATGACATCAACAACAATAATAATAATAACCACAACAATGATGGAACAGCAAGGGCAACAAAAGGGGAAAAAATGGTCTCCAGGAGCAGTGGATTCGTGCACTGAGCCCCGGCAATAACCCTGGGGGCAAAAAAAAAAATTGAATTCAGGGGAGCCAGGAGATAGTGCACCAGATTAAGTGCACATAGTATAAAGTGAAAGGATCCGGTTTGAGCCCCCAACTCCCCACCTACAGTAGGTACACTTCACAAGTGATGAAATAGGTCTGCAGGTGTCTCTCTCTCTCTCTCTCTCTCCCTTTCTCTACCACCCACTCCCCTTCTCAATTTCTCTCTGTTATAAATAAATAAACAAAATTGAATTGAATCTGGGGGGCCGGGTGGTGGCACACCTAGTTAAGTACACATAGTACTAAGAATAGAATTCTGATTCAGTATGTCAAGGAGGCTAAGGCCTATAACTACAGGTGAGAAATCAATAGTGTTCATGTAGCAAATCTCTTCTCAGCTCTGGTTTATGGTGGTTCTGAGGGTTGAACTTGGGACATTGGAGCCTCATGCATGAAAGTCTCTTTCTTACATAACCACTATGCTGTCTTTTAGGCTCTATGTCGTGAATCTTTGCAAGGAGAAGCTGCATGTACCAAAATGAATGGGGGATGGGGATGTAAGCCTTCTGTACTTTTTTTTTCTTACCAAATGGCTGCTAGAGTAGAACTCTTACCATCTCAATTTTTTTAAAGATCATATATGCCAGCCCTTTTGCACCTTTAAACTTTGCAGAACATACTTATATATGAGTAAACTTAGGGTCACCTTTTCCTGCCTTGGTGAGCACTTTACTAATAATAATTACTGACTTCCTGATTTGATGTCTTCAAAGTTTCACAGGCTTCAGCCAAAAAATTTATGGTTAGGACTGAAGATACTGAGGGTCACCCCCAAAGCCATTTTAGGCATTGTCTTTGACAGAAAGATATTTTGTAACTGATTTAATAATGATCAACAAGACCATAGGATAAGAGGGGTACAATTCCACACAATTCCCACCACCAGAGCTCCATATTCCATCTCTTCTATTGGAAGCTTTCCTATTCTTTATCCCTCTGGGAGAATGAACCCAGGATCATTATGGGGTGCAGAAGGTAGAAGGTCTGGCTTCTGTACTTGCTTCCTCGCTGAACATGGGCATTGACAGGTCAATCCATACTCCCAGCCTGTTTCCGTCTTTCCCTAAGTGGACCAGGGCTCTGGAGAGGTGGGGTTCCAGGGTACATTGGTGGGGTCGTCTGCCAAGGCATCATGGTAGCATGAAAGAAAAAAGAGATCTAGATAATTTGGAGTACTTATTAGAGTCCACTTACCAGAAAGTTTGACAGATGGCTCCCTGGACTCATCACGACTTCCAATTTCTCACCTACAGTAGAATTCTTTTTAATTTTGGATCTTGAGCTTTTCCAGGGCAAGCAGTATGCGGTCTCATCCTTTCTTGTGATACTTGTGAAAGCTTAAGGAGAGCAGTCATGAGATAAACAACTGATGCTGGCTCTCACTTTCAGTGTAGCATTCCATAAATTACATGAGATACTCAACATCTTATTATAAGGAAGGCTTTATGTTAGAATAGGTTCTATCTTAACCAGCTTTGCCTAATAGAAATGTTCTGAGTATGGTTAAGGTAGGTTAGGCTAAGCGCTAACGTTCAGTGGCCTAGTTACATTAAATACATTTCTGACTTACAACATTTTTGACTCATGATAGATTTATTAGAATGTATCATTTATTTCTTGGGTGGGAAGATAGCATAATAGTTATGCAAAACAACACTCATACCTTAAGCTCTGAGATCCCAGGTTCAACCCTTATTACCACCATAAACCAGAGCTGATATACCATAGTGTAAGGGTTAGTATTTTGCTTAATTAATTAATTAAATAAAATAAAAGATATATATTTTTTCAACATCCTGGATATTTTTAGGCCAGATTTAGCTCTTCTTTCTCCTACAAAATAAAGGGGGAGGTGGGAAGGGGAAAAAGAAAATGAGAAGCATGCAAGTTTTCTTAAATCCAAAGATGGAAGTGCAATCCCTTTATAGTTCTCCAAATGAATGTGTTCAGGTTTCAGAAGTACCCCCATGTTTTCTTAAGTCCCCAAGTGAACTTCTAACGCACTCCAAGTCTCATCTGTGAGCTTTCTTAAAAGAGACTTATTTTGAAAGCACATAACTTTTGACTAATAAATTCTAGCAATCAGCCTTAGGATTTTATTCCATTGTCTTATAATTATATTAACACACATGGTATATGTGAGAATGGTATATCATACATGATAAATGTATACATATAAATCATATATACAAAATATGTACAATTTGATTAGAAATCATCTCAGTGTTCACCAGTAGGGGTGTAATCAAATAAGCTGTGGCACATTCAAGTAAAAGAAACTGAAAAAATAAATCAAACACAGAAATCATGAGACAATCTCCAAAACTGATTGATTTTCAAAAACAAAAATGCAGGTGCATAACAGTTTCTACAGTATCTTATTATTCATGTCTAAAAAGAAGGTAATATACACATACATAAATGTGTGTGCATTTATAAATATATATGCAAACTATCTCTGGAAGGAGGAGTAATTCATAGCATTGATGTGTTGGTCAGAGAAAAAAAAAATGACTTTAGAGGCTTTTTTTTCTAACTGCATTCTTATAGCTTTGGTATCTGGCTCCATGGAAATACATCCCCTCATAAACACAAGTATTGTCCAATAAAATTTTAAAAATCACTCAATCACTTTGAGAGAGGACTTATTACATATCTCCCCACTCTGAAGGGGCCACCCTAGTTAGAGACATTTGGCCATTGTGTGACTGTACCCCCCACCCCCCTACCCAGGCTTCCTTGCCTGGGCAGAGGTTGGCAGAGAGAAAGAAACCTTTCTCACAATCGTTCTGCCATCTAAGAATAGGGAAATAATCAAATATCGCCAGTGATCACCCAGCTGCTACAAGAAAGGCAGTACTCTGCTCCTTCACTGTGTGCATGGGGATTAGTCTGAAGCAACCTATCCCAGTTAGTGGGGAATCCACACAGGACAAATGGCAGATCACACAAACATCATCACCTACATGGCTGAACCCAAGGGAGACCAGATGTAGATGTGGCTCCAGACCAGCCCTCTGCAACTGGGATATCCAGAATCTGCTCCTATGAGTCTAGAAAATATTCACCTGATAGGGTGTGGACCTTGACATGTATAGCAGAATTCAAACCCTGATGCCATATGGAAGTACTGTGTATTGGGGAAGCTTCAGTGCTGTGGTATCTCTCTCCCTCTCCTCCACTTCTCTCTCTCTCAAAAAAGAATCAACCTAAGGAACAACGAAATTATACAAACATGAGATCCAGATAACACACACACACTCATATTAACACACACAAAGGAATTTAAAAAAAAAGAAAAAAAGTCTAGTCCTACCAAGACTTTTTTTGATGAGCTTAGAGTACAGAGTGAATCCAGTTGGTAGGTTAGTCCTGGGGGTGGGGTGGAGTGAGGGAGTGAATATTTGGATAATTACAGCCCTTGCATCCCTTTCAGGGTGTTTTCACTCTAATCCTGGGCTCCCCTTCTACCCAAATGAGAAAGGGTACATGTAGGCAGATAGAATGTTTACACCCGCACCCAGAAGAGCTCAGTGCTAATGGAATGTGAATTTCACTTTGAGTAAACAGACTTCAGCACAATGGAGTCACTAAACTATGAAGATTTAGTAAAGCAAGTTAAGCAGGATTTAAGTTAGTACCGCCTGACTTTTTTTTTTTTTAACTTGCAATAACAGCACACAGATGCTCAAAGAAAGATGCATCCAGCCTTCCAAAGAGCTTCTCTGCATCCAGAAAGTTGGCAGGTTGGGTTCATGGGCTTTTCCTGATCTAACTACCAGAGGATCTTGACTACAGATTTACACCTACCAAGTCACCAACAAACAGTACTTGAGTGAACTCAGTACCAATTGCAGAAACAACTCCTGCTAAGACTTGATCTCTGAAGACATGGATTTCTCCTCACCAGTTTGTGTCCTCTTCCTTGGATGAAGATTCCCAGCATCAACACATAATGGCTGCACTTCATTCATTACAGGAAGTTCAAGGCTGTAAAAACATCTGTACAGCAGGAAAAAGAAAAAAGTAGTAATTAAATAAGTTATTCCAGCCCAGTCCACTGAATGTATATGTCTGCTCCCACTTCCTTCTCTACCTTCAGTCTCCCTACTAGCAAATTCTCACCTCTTGGGATGAAAGGAAAATCCTGTTTGAGAACAACCCTCTGGCAAATCATTAAATTCACTTGTTTTCAGTTTTTCTGGCTACTCATGCTGTTAGGGCTTCCTTCTTCCTCCAAGTGGCCTGGTTGGCTCAGGAACAGACCTCTTTAATTGGAGCCCCCATTTTTACCTTTTTTTTTTTCTAATGAGGAAGAGAGGGGTAGAGAGAACGCAGAGCATCAACCCTGGCACATGCCATGTCAGAGAACAAACTCAGGACCTCATGCTTGAGAATCCAATGCTCTATTTACTGTACCACTTCCCAGACTTATTTACATTCTTTTGTTTAATATTTTATTTTAATGAGAGACAGACACACACACACACACAACTATGGTTTATAGTAGTGTTGAAGACGGAACCTGGGACCTCAAAGCTTCAAGCATGAAACTTCTTCTTCTTCTAGCATTTGCCCTTCTTCCGTAGCCAGTCAACAGCATCAGGTTGAGCCTGATGTAAAGTTTCGAGACCTCCTTTGAATCTGGAGAGGTGGCAGTCGTTGACTATGTGGGTCATAGTCTGTCTGTAGCCGCAGGGGCAGAAGCATGAAACTCTTTTGCAGAAGCATTAAACTATCTCTCCAGCACAGTTACTAAGTCCTCTGGGTCTGAGGAAGGCACAGTCATAGAGTTTACTGTGAGTAGTAAAATGAGTTATTCCATGCAAGTTGCTCAGAAGTATATCTGGAACACAGTATTCAATAAATGTTATTCTTACCCTATGTGGAACCCTCCTTTCAAGCTAATCACAGTAGAGGTGTCATTGATTGCTAAGGTATGGTTCCTCCCAGCAGCATTTGCAACTTGAAAGAGCAATCTCCAGAAACCTGAAGGCCTAAGGGAACAAAGTCTTCAAGAGTGAATGCCCAGGGCTAAGGTTGAAGTGTGGGGCAGGACTGGATGAAGGGAGGGGAACTTCAAAAGCACACCTACTCGCACCCTCCTCTCCCCCACCACCACCTCCTCCTCCCCAGCCAGCCCAGCCTATCTCCCTGGGGGCTGATAGGAGATATAAATGAAACCACTTCTTCAAAGCTTCCAGCTCAAGGACCCGGATCAAACACAAGTGCTTGAAGATAAGTTTCAGTCTCTATTTCCTTTCCTCCATTCTTTCCCAAAGGAAACTCTAGGGGGAGGAAAAGTAGTTAATTTTGCCTTTTATCCAAAGAAAGGCTTTCCCTCCCCATCCTCCCCAGCTCAGAGGTTAGCTAGGAGGCAACAGCCCTGAACCAGTGGAGGACTTAGAAAGTCAGTCCCCTTCTGGCTGTTCTGCCCACAGTGGGTTGTGTGATTTCAGATTCTTCCTTAAACTCCTGGAGCCCATTTCATCATCCCTCAGACAGAGATAAAAAGCACCTGCCTGAGATAACTCAGAAAAGTGTTGTGAGAGACGAACACAAACATGTTCCTGGGAGAAGATATGAAGATACGCTGATGTGTTTATGCAGCACACATTTTGAAAAATACAAAGTCATCTACCATGAATCTTGGGGGGTGGAGATTGGGGAGTGGATCCAATGAGCTCTGAATAAATAGCCCTCTGTGTGAGGCCCAGATTCAAGGGGCCAGGCTGTGGTGAACCTGGTAGAGTGCACCATAACCATGTCCAAGGACGCAGGTTCAAGCTTATGGTCCCCACCTGCATAGGGGAAGCTTAACAAGGGCTGAAGCAGTGCTGCTGATGTCTCTGTCTCTGTCTCCCTATTTATCTCCCACTCCCTTCTCAATTTCTCTCTGTCCTAACAAATAAAAGAAAAATAAATAAACCCAGGGTCAGTCTTCAACAAATGTTATTTACACAGCCCTCCTGGCTTTCAAAGGGCCTGAATACACCTTATCACTGGCTCTTAGCAGTTGGGACTGTGAGCCCAGCAACAAGCTCTTCATGCCTCAGTGTTCTCCTCTGTGAAATGGGCCTGCTCTACATCATGGGCCTTCTATAAGGATTAAATGAGATCATGCAGGCAGTGTGGCACAACAGTACTTGGCTGCTGTGATAATGATGGAGCTGGGCCAGCAAAATAGCTCACCTTGATAGTGCACTTACTCTGCCATGTCCACAACCCAGGTTCAAGCCCAACCTCCTACCACATTAGAGGAAGCTTCTGCACTGTGGTGTCTTTCCCTCTCTTCTTCTCCCCCTCTAGGTCTCTCTCTCCCTCTTTCTCTTTCTTTCTCTCTCTCTCTCTCTGAAGAAGTTAACTAGGAGCACTGAAGTAACAATAAGGGGAGAAAAAAAAAACACATAAGAATACTGATGAGGACAAGACATTCCATTCCAGTGAGTGGACATGTAAACAAATAATGGTAGACACCCATGTGAAAGGTGCCAGCAGAAAACAGGACCAGCACTCTTGAGAGCAGGGAAAAGGGAGCTGCCCCCTGGGCTCCAAAGGAGCAGACCCTGGGGAGCCCCTTTGGCCCGTGGCCCGTGGGCTGTGTCTGAGGTGGAGACTGGAGCTGTGGGAGGAAGTAGCTCAGAGCACAGTGCTACATCAGGGCTTCTGGCCAAGGCAGTAATTGCCAGCCGCTGAAAGATATTAAGCGCCAGGGAGGAAAACCAAGTTCTCTATGAGGCAGACTTTTCAGAGTTTTTACAGCTTGTAAAAAAAAAAAAAAAAAAAAAATTGTAAATAGTTACCCAGTGAGATATTATTTCATGTTGCTGCCATTAGGGCTTGAGTGTTATGTAGAAAGAGAGGATCGTTCAGGCCCTTCCGCCTCAGCCAGGATTGGAAACTCCACATTAATGTCAGACAATGAACTCATCGTGTGAGCTGTCTCGTGTGTGTGTGTGTGTGTGTGTGTGTGTGTGTGTGTGTGTGTGTGTGTGTGTAACCTGACTCAGGCTTTTTCTTTCCTGGGTGGTGGATTTTATGTAAATTAAAATAATGGGGGAAAAAAATCTACAAATAGTCAAATTTTCCTAAAGAATTATCTTGATGACTGGGGAAGAGGGGTGAGCATTGGGGCAGGGGTGGGAGGGGTGTTGTTAGTTTTTTCCTTTCTTTTGGTGTTAGTTTTTTCTTTTCTTTTGTTGTTAGTTTTTTCCTTTCTTTTGCTCAGTTCTGCCTTAGAGTGGTGATGAGATTGAGCCTGGGACTTTGGGACCTCAAGCATGAAAGTCTTTTTGCATAACCATTATGCTATTTCCCCTGCTTGCTCTTCTTGTTTGTTTGTTTTTTTTTTTGTTTTGGCACATTTGACTGGAGGTTGAGAGTGGTGTGCTGTCATTAACATAGAATTCCAGGACAGTCTGGGTCTTCTGGGTAGTTCTCAGTGATGAGATGGGCCTACAAGTGCAGGTGATGTTATCATTGTCACAGAACTCCAGAGGTCTGGCTCTGAGACACCTGATTTCAAGTGACCACTCTACTCTGATGACATGACTCTGAAGAAGTGAATTCCTTCCCCAAGCCATTCTCTCTTCAAGTGTTGACAGGATGGTAACCACAGTGCTTGAGGCAAAATGGGTTTTCTGTACCACCAGGGCATGGAACCTTCTTAAGCAGCCCTTACGCTTATCCTATTTTAAGAATACTGCATCAATTGTACGTCTCAAAGTTTTTCAAAACACAAACTGAATCTTTTTAATATATAGGCTGTGTATTTGATATGCGGACTCTCTCAAAAGCCTAGACCAAGTAGATTAGAAGCATCCAATAGCACAGCTATATACAAGATACTGGGTACTGTACAACAAGCCATAACAAAAGGACTTTTCAAAGTTAACCCAATTACCAAATAATGTGATAACATTAACTATCGATTGTCTTTTGGAACCCTAAGACAGCAGGAACCTCACATCTCCACTATAGAGTCCCTACTTCCCCCAGTCCTGGAACCCTTGGATAGGGCCCACTTTCCCGTATGCCTCTCCCAATCCATACCAAATAATATTGCATCCACCGATCACAACCTAACCAATGCAACGATTGCCACCTCAACATGCTTCAACTCAGACTGTGTCCACAGACTTCACGTGTGGAACGACAACTCTTCAGCTTCATTACTCAGGTGAGACCTTTCCTTTTATAGTACACTCTAATTTCATCTCAGGTGGTTCACTTTCTAACAAAGTCCCAAAACCTAGATATACACCAGTTTCTGTGAGAGAGAGCTTATGTTCACACGTATCCATAAACTACTGCAAAATATATACCTGAAAGCAGAAGTACACTAGAGTTTGCAGGGAGTACCTCCTTAACACTTCCTCTCCACTATTCCAAGCTTTGGGTCCATGATTGCTCAACAATTTGTTTGGCTTCGTATGTTAACTCTCTTTTCAATCACCAGGTTCCAGATGCCATCAGGATGCTAGCCAGGCTTCCCTGGATTGAAGACCCCACCAATGAGTTCTAGAGCTCAGCTTCGCCAGAGACACACCCTACTAGGGAAAGAGAGAGGCAGACTGGGAGTATGGACCAACCAGTCAACGCCCATGTTCAGTGGGGAAACAATTACAGAAGCCAGACCTTCTACCTTCTGCAACCCTCAATGACCCTGGGTCCATGCTCCCAGAGGGATAGAAAATGGGAAAGCTATCAGGGGAGGGGGTGGGATATGGAGATTGGGTGGTGGGAATTGTGTGGAGTTGTACCCCTCCTACCCTATGGTTTTGTTAATTAATCCATTCTTAAATAAAAAAAAATTTCTTTAAAAAAAGAATACTGCTCCCAGGGTGCCAGGAAAGTGGTTCACTCCATATATGACATAGGTTACCATGAATGAGGACCCACATTTTAGCTGATGGCCACCACATGGGGTGGAGTGGTGCTATGGTCTCCTTTTTTTTTTAACCCTTTAAAAGGAAACAAAAAATGGCCAAGAAATGTTTTTGAAAATAAAAATAAATAAGTCAGAACTGGAGAGGCAGCATAATGGTTATGTAAAAGACTTTCATACCTGAGGCGCCAAGATCCCAGGTTCAATCCCCAATACCACCTCAAGCCAGAGCTTAGTAGTGAGCAGTATCTTTCTCTCTGTAGTTCTCTCTTATTAAAATAAAACAAATAAAATATTTTAGATAAATAAAGTTGCTGCTCCCCCCCATATCAACTTGAGAAAGTACTTAATAAAGGAGGCCCCTCAGTCATCCAAGGGTCACTTTTCATCAGAGAAGGACTTGCACCAAATGCCCAGTCCCACAATGTGAAGCACACTCCTAACACAATGCTCGGCCCATAGCTGGTCCTCCATCAGCCTCGTCCAGCTGAATCCTGAGCTTTATTCTCTCCCAGAGGGCAAGCCATTCCTTTGAAAGCTGCACTTGCTTTAGGCCACTAGGGCCCCATTTAGGTCTCTGGATAGGTTAGCATTTCGGCTAAATGAATGTCAAATACTGATTGTAATAATCAGCCAGCAGTGTTTTAATTAGGCCTCTGGCCTGGCCAAGTGTGCTTTTCCATTTTGTCTCTTAAGGTGATTGGATGGATCCTGGCAAGGTGAAGGGGAAGAAGGATGTCTTGAATCTCCTGCTAGCACTTCCCAGGAGGAGGATGGAACAGGCTGTCTCCCTAGATGTTGTCTAGCACCTGCTGTTGCTATCAGTACTTGTTGCTATGAACTAGGCAGTGTTTATTTTTTTGAAGGACAGCATAGTATCACTTGGGCACATGCCCATCCTTCACCCTCAGCTTGACCCATATGTTTTCATCTCCTCCTTTCTCCCTTACTTTCATTCTTTTACTTCCTTGCTCTTCTTCTGTCCTCAAATAGAGAGGAAATAGTCTGCTTCCTTTTCTTCTCTCCTATCTTTTCGGCTGCCTCCTGCCCTTTTCTCCTCTCACAGTCCTAAACATCTCTCTCTCTCTCCCTCTCTCTCTCTCGCTCTCTCTCTCTCTTCCTCTCTCCCCTTTGCCTCCAACTGATCTTCCCATTAATCATTGCTAACACACATCTATTTGAGTCTTAGAGGGACATTTTTCTGCTGATTCTCACAGCTGGGCTGGTTACAACCATCAAGAACAAGCCTTTCATCTTTTACTGTCTCCTAGGGTTGTCCTCTTTCCAGTTCTTCCTACCTTTTGCCAATGTGTGAGATTGTCCTCTGTTCTCTCTCTACCATAGAGGCCTCCCAAAGACCAAGTGGTCTTGGAGATTGAAGCAGCCCCACAGTGAACATTAAAGGTGGTGTGAGCCATGGCAGTGATGTCAGAATACACAGAGGTTAGCATAAGCAGAGCTGGAGAGACTATGAGAAAACAAATGGCAACAGACACGCCACTGCTCTTCCATACTGGCACCCTTTCTGGCAATGTAGAAAGCATCTCCCAGTGTCATCCTGTGATGTTGGTTTTAACCCAATTTTACTAGGATTAAAGTTAGGTAAGGAGAGAGCTAGGGACATATCATACTGGTTATGCAATCACTTTCCATGCCTGAGGCTCTGAGGTACCAGTTTCAATCCCCCCTGCACTAAACTAGAGCTGAGCAGTGCTCTGCTCTCTGTCTCTCAGTGTCCTTCTTTCTGTCGTACATTTTTCTCTCATTCACACACACACACACACATATATACATATATATATATATATTATATTCTTTAAAATAAAGTTAGAAGTTAGGTAAGGAGAATCCCAAGTATGAACCTAAGAAAAGAAAGAGATCCATACCTACTGCCCTAGGAAACAGAACTGAACGCAGTAAGCTCATTTAGTTTAGTGTATGATTGATATGGCCTGAGAGTGGCGCTTGCTGTCTTCTTTCCTGAGCTAGCTAAAGAACCCTCATTGCTATTTGTTATTTCTATTATAGTTCTTGTCTTGTCTGAAGGAGCCCTTTTAAGCCACCCAGGCCCCATCTTGGATTTCTATGTTGTCTCAAGGTATATAAGTCCAAATGGTAGTCAGGGACAAGTAGCCTGGGAGTAATATGCCCCAAGTGACAGACAGACCTGACAATCAGAGTGATAGATTGGGATTGCGAAAGAGGTACTCACAGCAAAGAAGTGACACCAGCGCGCCTCCACTGGCGGCGAGGGTGCAGAGCAGCGATATCCCCAGAGGCCGGCGCACAAAAGAACCACCTTCACCACCCGACGATTGGCGGACCGGGGAACTCTAATGGCAGGGCTATGACTCTGTAAAATCCCTGCCAAGTACGCAGCTGGTAATGCACAAGCTACGCTAGAAAGGCGCGGGGAGTGGGGCAGGGGTGGTGGAGGAGAGTGTCGTTACTTTTAATTAAAACTTTGTGTTCTGAAATTGCCCTGAGAAAAGCGAGTGTATCCCCCCCCAACACACACACACACACCCTCCAGACGAAAAAAAGGAGGGGTGGCTGTGAATCTCTGGAATTCGTGTAGCAGTGCAGCAATGAAGGATCCTCCCTCTTCTGGGATTCGGGCTTCACCAAGGATCCTTACACACACACACACACACACACACACACACACACACACACACACACACCTCCACCCCACCCCCCAGCAGCAGCCAGGCTCGGTGCAGCAAGGAAATTTTACTCCTCTAAACCCGCCAGGATACGAGACCCTAAAGCACACCCAAAAGCACCAACTCTGCAAAATCAGTGCGCAGGCACAGCGAGTCTAGGCGGCGCGCACGGCAGGGCCAAGCCCATCCCTGTAGCCACCGGCTCACCCCGGAAGGGAGTCAGTCCTCAAATTTGCAGACTTCGCACCGGACAGGTTCAGAGTAGTCAGAGCGCCTGCCGCTGCGTCCCGAGAATCGTGCACGTCTCCCAAGCTCGGACACTTTCAAATGTGCACACCCGGGAGAAGAAGCCTTTTAGGGTGGGGAAGTGGGAGGGGGGAACGGGAGCAGGGCAGAGCCGGTGCTGAGTCCGGCTCTGGATGCAGGTTCGGCTCGCCCCCAGGCGGCCTCTACAGGAGGGTTGTCCTCGGCGGCCCCGGAGCTTGCACCCAGTGCCCCCAATGCCTCCTCCACCCCCACCCGTAATGCACACAGCTGGAGGGTGGCTGCCCCCGGCTTGCACCCCATTCCCAGCAACCCCAGATGGTGTGAGAAGAGCAGAGAGAGAGAAAGCGCCCGCGCCCCGAAGATCTACAGAAAACAGGGCGCAGAGTCCAGGGTCCCGTCGTGCCGGGGAACCCCCGCGGGTGGGGGGGGAGGCCAGAGATGGGGGAGGAGAGGAGTCCGGCGGGGAGGTGGAGGCGGCCCCTTTAAGGCTCTCCCCTGCCAGCCCCGGCGCCGGCCTCCGCCCGCCGCCTGACCCCGCCCCAAGGTCCCAGCGAGAGCTGCGATTGGACGGGCGCCGCGATGCCTTTGAAGTGTGGCTGCCGATCGCGGCTATTTGACGTGCTGCTCGCGGAAGGCGAAGGTTTTTGTGCTGCTCGCCCGGGTTAGCTGCGGCGGCGGCGGCGGCGGCGGCGGCGGCGGCGGCGGCAGCGGCGGTGGAGGAGGGGTGGAGGCGCAGCCCCTGCTGCAGCTGCTGCTGCTGCACCACGCTCGGCGCTGCGGAGCGAGCCCACCCGCCCCAGGAGCTCGTCTCCCCGGTGCTCCCCCTCCCTCCCCGCCTCCCCCCCAGTGGCGCTGCCTCCTCCAAATGAGCGATTCGCCCGCTGGATCTAACCCAAGGACACCCGAAAGCAGCGGCAGCGGCAGCGGCGGCGGCGGGAAGAGGCCGGCGGTGTCCCTCTTACCCCCCGCGGACCCCCTGCGCCAGGCGAACCGGCTCCCTATCCGGGTCCTGAAGATGCTGAGTGCTCACACCGGTCACCTCCTGCACCCGGAGTACCTGCAGCCGCTGTCCTCCACTCCCGTCAGCCCCATTGAGGTCAGTTCGGTGTCTGCCTGCCCAGCGCCGCCCCACCTACCCACCTACCCCGGTAGGCTCTACCTGAGCCGCCCCCCACCCCAGGACACCCAGGTCTGGCCACGCTGGCGGACGGGGTGACAAAGGACTGGAGACAGGAGCGATCGGAGCCCACCGTCTCCCCCTGCAAGGTCCCCACTTACACGCCCGCTCTTCGGAGCTGTGTGTTTGCTATGCTCCTGGAGTCTCCACTAGGTCCTTTACTTTTCCTCCGCACTCATTTTCCAGGCAAGAGGTAATTCATCTCTCCAGGGCCTCTTCCGTACGGCCTTCCCTCCCCCCCCCACACACACACACACCCGCCCTAACCCAACCCAACCCGGGCTTTATTCTCTTTGAAGCCTGGGTCCACCGGGTCCCACCCGCACCTGTCCCGTCGGGTTAGAGCCTCCAGGAGCTCGAGATTCCGAGTCTTTCTTCCTTGCCCTTCCCGGGGTCCCCTCCCCAGGGGGAGGGGAGGGGGGCGACTGAGGGCGCCAGCAGCAGCCCACCCCCAGCCCCACTGCTCTGCTCCGGGCTCCTACCCCGCGGCGCCACCGACCGAAACCCGTCCCAAGCGAAGTTCCCCAAACTGGAGGAAGTTTCTCCTCGATCTCCAGAAAAGGATTAGAGGGACAGAGCGGCAAGTAAGCAGCCCTTCCCCCAGTCCCCATTGCTAGGAAGGAGAAAAAAAAAAAAAAAAAAAAAAACCTCCCGCAGTGGCCTTTGGTGGAGGGCTTTCCGGCCGCCTGGGCTGGTGCGCTCCTGTGGTCTCTGCGCTACAGGGGCTCCCATCGGCTGGGTGTGCCAGGCGGGCGCAGTTGCGCCCCAGGTTCTCCGGCCTTCTCCCAGAGACCTCTCCGCACCCACACTCTTCTCCGGGCAGCCCCACCCCTCGCCCCGGCTTCCTCCGTGGGTCACCTCGTCTCACCACATACCCTCCCCCTCCTCCCTTTGCTGCTGTCCCCCACAGCTGGACGCCAAGAAGAGCCCGCTGGCGCTGCTGGCCCAGACTTGCTCACAGATCGGCAAGCCGGACCCGCCGCCTTCGTCCAAGCTCAACTCGGTGGCGGCCGCGGCCAACGGGCTAGGGACAGAGAAGGACTCCGGCCGCTCGGCCTCCGCATCCGCATCCGCCGCGCTCAAGCAGCTGGGGGAGACCCCGGCCGAGGACAAGTCCAGCTTCAAGCCCTATTCCAAGGGCCCCGGAGGCGACTCCCGGAAAGACAGCGGCTCCTCCTCCGTGTCCTCCACCTCTTCCTCCTCCTCATCTTCCTCCTCTGCCTTGTCCCCAGGAGACAAGGCGGGCTTCAGGGTCCCCAGCACCGCCTGCACACCCTTCCCCCCGCATGGAGCACCCGTCTCCACGTCATCGTCGTCCTCCTCCCCCGGTGGCTCCCGGGGCGGCTCCCCACACCACCCCGACTGCAAGAGCGGCAGTAGCGAGCTGGACAAAAAAGACCTGGAGCCCAAGCCCAGCCCCGAACCCGCCTCGGTGAGCCGAGGCGGCAGCGGGGAGCCCAGCGCGCACTGCGGGGCAGAGCCCGGGGCCTCTGGGCGCAAGTCAGAACCGCCCTCAGCGCTGGTGGGGGCCGGCCACGTGGCCCCGGTGTCCCCCTACAAGCCAGGCCACTCAGTGTTCCCGCTGCCACCCTCCAGCATAGGCTACCACGGCTCCATCGTGGGCGCGTACGCCGGCTACCCATCTCAGTTCGTGCCTGGCCTGGATCCTAGCAAGTCTGGCCTCGTGGGAGGCCAGCTCTCAGGGGGCCTGGGCCTGCCCCCCGGTAAGCCCCCCAGCTCCAGCCCGCTCACGGGGGCATCCCCGCCCTCCTTTCTGCAGGGATTATGCCGAGACCCCTACTGCCTGGGAGGTTATCACAGCGCCTCGCACCTGGGCGGCTCCAGCTGCTCCACCTGCAGCGCGCACGACCCGTCGGGGCCCAGCCTGAAGGCGGGGGGCTACCCGCTGGTGTACCCTGGGCATCCACTGCAGCCGGCCGCGCTGTCCTCCACCGCCGCCCAGGCCGCACTCCCGGGCCACCCACTTTACACCTATGGCTTCATGCTGCAGAACGAACCGCTGCCACACAGCTGCAACTGGGTGGCTGCCAGCGGGCCTTGCGACAAGCGCTTCGCCACCTCCGAGGAGCTGCTCAGCCACCTACGGACTCACACGGCCCTGCCGGGAGCAGAGAAACTTCTGGCCGCCTATCCCGGGGCCTCGAGCCTGGGCAGCGCTGCTGCAGCTGCCGCAGCAGCTGCCTCCTGCCACCTGCACCTCCCCCCGCCGGCCACCCCTGGCAGCCCCGGGTCCTTGTCATTGCGGAGTCCACACACTTTGGGACTAAGCCGGTACCATCCCTATGGCAAGAGCCACTTACCCACAGCTGGGGGCCTGGCAGTGCCCTCACTCCCCACAGCCGGACCCTACTACTCGCCATATGCCCTGTATGGACAGAGACTAGCTTCAGCCTCCGCGCTTGGATACCAGTAACTACAACTCTTCCTCCCATCCCACCCCACCCAGCCTCTGCCTCCCCACATCTGCCTCTCTCCCCACCTACCCAAAAAGCCTTGCCGCTGCAAATTCCACTACTGCTTGACCCTACCGGGATCCCCCTGCCCAGATCCTCCCCACCGGACTGTGTATTTATTTACTATAATGTTAGCTTACAAGCTGGGAATATAAGTGCATTAATGGCCCACACGAGTCAATGGTATGAAAAAAAAGTCTGTTTTCCCCCCATAATAATATTAATCACGCAAATAACTACATGTTCCCTACATCCTCTTCCTGTCTTTTTTATTTTCTTTTTCATAGATAGAAGTTTTTTTTTTTCTTTTGCATTGGTTTGGTTTGGTTTAAGAGATAGGTGAGGGGGGAAGAGTTGGGATTCTTGGGTTGTTGTGTTTGTTTTCCTTTCTCTTCCTGGGGAGTTCTGTGCATGCTTCTTAATGGTTAAAACTGCATTGCCCCCTTCTCTTTACTGTATCACCTTCATTCCCTCCTGCTGCCTTCCATTTGAGGTTCAGCTTTGTTTTGTTGCTGTTTGTTTGTTTTGTTTGTATTTTCTTTTGTACAAGCAACAGAGGACTTTTTTTAACCACATTTTTGGGGGTGCAGGGAGCAGCTTTGGTGGCAGGTGCTGTTGATGTGGGACTGTGCTCAGTGATGCCTCTGGTCTTTGATCTATACCCTGTCCCCCCACACCCTCACCCCAATTAAAGGCTTGGCCTCCTACCTTGCTCTAAGCATGGAGAGCCTTGTCCCCACGGATATACTTTCCAGAGGGGGCCAAATTTCTCTGCCTCTCTCCCTCACTCTATCTCTCTCTCTCTCTCTCTCTCTCACACACACACACACACACACACACACACACACACACACGGCCTTTCTACCTTTCAGACTCTTCCCAGCCCCAAACAGTGTGCACCTGTAGGGCTCATTCAATTCAACTCAAAGTCCCAGAAGGCCCTGCTGATATGAAACTTTGCTTTCTCTTTTGCAAAGTGCTTTTATAGTCAGTTTTTTTTTCTCCTCTTCATTATTGGGGTAGAGGTCCCCCTCCTGCGGTAGGGACTAGGTGGGTGATTCTCCACAGACCCCTCCCAAGCAGCCCAGAGGCGCGGTCAGCAGGCATTATAGCCATGTTCTGTTCTATTGGGAGAAAGTTGGGGAGTCAGGGAGAACACAATCACAGCAGTCCATTACCCCCCCTCCCAGGCCTAACCCCCAAAGGAGTCCCCAAAGTTGGTTGTGGGCTTAAATGGGCCCTCCATCCATGACTGGGGGCGCCGAAGGCGCCTGGTCTTAAGCAGCAGGGTGGAGGGGACTGCGGGGGGTGGGCTATTTGGGGTGAATAGAGCTCTCCCTTGGTAAGACTTATTTTGTTAATAAATGGAATACTTGGCTATATTCACACCGTGGTGTTTCTCTTGCCTCACCCATCACCCCACCTCCAGATACCTAAGCAGATGCCCTTTTATCTTGTTTAAAATGCTTTATGGTTTCCTTCTGGGATTTCTGTTCAAAGATGTGTTTAATGTCTTTTCTTAAAAAAAAAAAAAAGTGGGGGAGGAGAAAAACTTCTGCCAAAGGTACAAATAACATTAAACGGCCTCCCCCCCCCCCTTGGTTATTTAGTTTCCAGCCTCACTTCAAAGGTCTTAAGAATTCCTGGGGACAGGGTGGAGGGAGTGTGTAAATACGAATTTTCCTCTAGGCCTAGATTCCAGGTACTGGGGTTAAGAAAGGAACCAGGACACAGCTCAAATTCTAACAGCGACGTCCATGAGTCTTGAAAGCCAGCAAAGACTACGTGCCTCTGGCGCCACCTGGTGACCAAAAGACGAGAGCCAGGCGCCTACCAGGACCTCACCTTCCCTGTGACTCGCCCCCAAAACGGAAGAGAATTTCCTCTAGGGCAGTGCGGCCTTTACTTCTTGAAACCCTCAAGGCTAAAAGCATCTATTGTGATGCGGTGCTTCAAAAGGTTTGGGTTCCCCAAGGCCAGCTCTGGGTTGTCAATCCCAGCAATCAGCACCTGCTACCTCCCACCCCCGCCCTAGACTTCTATATGAAAGGTGATTTTAAAGCAGCTCTCAGACGCTGCTTTCTTGGGTTTAAATGACTAACAGTGGCTTCTAAATCTTAAGGCCCGTGCGTGCAGGGGTGCCATTTATTGGGTTAGTGGAATGAAATCCACGGCACTTCTCCGCTGCACAGATACGCCTCCAGGACCCCGTGGGTGCCCTGGGGTCCTGGGTGCTGGATGCTAGCTGGCTCCCAACAGCTGCGGGCGCAGAAGCACCCCCCACCACCACCACCTCCTCCCAGCAGGACCCCCTACCACCCGGGGCTCGCCCACCCTGGGGACCCGCAGGGCTGCCTGCTGGGTGCACTTCAAAACATCCTTCCTTCCCCGCCCTCCAGTGACCTCGTCGTCGGTACAGCCTTTGAAATTTGTGCTTGTTGCTCCGAAGTTTTTTGGCTCAGGTTTGCTGAGGGGCATGCGCTCTATCTGCTCTTGGCTGCCCACTGGCTTCCAAAGTCGCCCAGAGGTCAAGAGCAGGGGGGTGGAGGTGGGGTTGCCATCTCTGCCCTCGCTTTCAGCCAGCCCCCAAACTCCACTTGAAAAATCTCAGGGCTTCACTCCCTCTCCCCCCTCCCTCCAGATTACCTACCTCAGTATAAAGTGTCGTGCGGGGGTTTCGGTTGGGGAGTTTGGGAGTGTGCCCACATGTCTTCACGCCTGGGCAAAAGTCTTTTCTTAATCAAGAGAATGTCAAGCTCCTCCTGCAGAAAATGACGCAAGAACATCTGCGTGAGTCTCACAAAAGAGACGGGGTGTCTGGGCACACGGGAACAGAAGTCGTCCAGGGCAATCCCCAGCCTCTGATTTTTTTCAGTCTATTAAAACTGAAACGTAGGGTTTTTTAAATATTTTATTTATTAATGAGAAAGAAGAGAGAGAAAGAACCAGACATCACTCTGGTATGTGTGCAGCTGGGGATTGAACTCAGGACCTCATGTTTGAGAGTCCAGTGCTTTATCCATTTTGTCATCTCCCAGAGCACTAGAATCTTTTAGTTCTTTCTCTTTTTTCTTTCTCCCTCCCTATCTCTTTCTTTCTTTCTTTCTTTCTTTCTTCTTGTCTTTCTTTTCCTCTGTTTTTTCTTCCCCCCTGTGGTCTGTGTTTGGTTTTTGCTGATGGACATTTTTTTTTCCATCTCCCTTTCTCTCAATCCTCTCAAGTCCTCTTTCCCTCCCATGCTTCCCCCCCTCCCCAGTTTTTGCTAAAATTGCTGGAAATGGCTCCCTCTAGAGGGGAACGTGAGCTCTTTCTCTTTCTTGAACTTGATGGTCTCCAGACCTCCCTACCTAAGGACCAGAGGGCTCCTCTTGTTGGGCCAGGAGAAAGTAAAAAAGACTTTGTAGTATCTTCTAACAGACTCTCCATTGAGCAAAAGAAACTTTTCCAAAGCTCCCTGACTTACATCTGGAGTGTGACCATGCAGATTAGAAACACTCTTCCATGGACTGACTTTCACTGTTTAGAATGATTTAGCAACCTGTGTAGATTAGGCAAATTGTCCAGCTACCATTATGCTTCTTCCCAAGAGTGGGGATGTAATCTAGAGAACCCCACTGCTGATTCTGAAGCTTTCCCCCTTCCCCATTATCAACTGGTGACTTTCCTAAGAAGCACAGTTGTTTTAATTAGCTGGTAGAGAGTTTGTTCATCAGCTGAATTCTCTTCAGAGTTCTAATAGAGATCACTCCACTGGTTCTTTGCATGATGAATTCATCCAGCAGCTGTTCCTTAACAGTTACCTC
Organism: Erinaceus europaeus; assembly: GCF_950295315.1. Taxonomy (NCBI): domain Eukaryota; kingdom Metazoa; phylum Chordata; class Mammalia; order Eulipotyphla; family Erinaceidae; genus Erinaceus; species Erinaceus europaeus. Next base: position 66,584,023 of record NC_080163.1, on the reverse strand, counting down.
CACCTTCGATTTCTCCATCTTCTTCTTCTTGGCCTCTTCTTTCCTAGGCTCTACCCCCTCCCACCATCCCCCATCTCTCCCAGGCATCAGAAATGGGGCCTCTGTTCCCAAGGTACCAGGAAGCGTGGAAGCCACAGAGCTGGAACTTGAGACACTGGATGTTCCTGGCTCTGAGTCATAGTTTCACACCTCTGGCCTGGTTATTTTTGTAGCCTTGTGGGCAGTCTTGGGAGGGGAGAATGCCAAGGGGAGAGGCATGTCCACAGATACAAGTTTGACACAAACAGAATTACATGGTGTTAACTTTTTAACTTTCTAATCATCCTCCATCTCCTGAGAAATCTGTAGCCCAAGTGGAGGGTGGGGGGAGTATTTTGCTCCCCCCACACACACTCGCCCCCTTTTCCCTTCTTTTAAGAGACAGAGAGGCAGAGACCGAATGAAAGAGATCACAGAACTGAAGCTTCCTTCAATACAATGGGAGCTGGACTTGAACCTGGGTTGCAAACATCATAAAGCAGAACATTATCCAAGTGAGGTTTCTGCTTCTTTTACACACCCATGATTGTCTTGCCCCAGTCAGAGTGCCATGTCATGGCTCTCAATATATGAGCTAGCTCTTTCCTGATGTATGTCTGAATTACCTTGGAATTTGTCTTAGAACAATCCTACAGCTCCGCACGTTATTAATCATTCTGTAGGGGAAGCTGCACTCAGGTTTTCTGTTTGATTTGATTTCATTCATCCTGTCTTTTCACCAAATAGATGGTTGAGTGCATCCGATAATGTATGGTTTAATTTGGAGCACTATGGGTTTGAATTACCATTTTCATAATGTGCTGTGCATTAATGTGTTACATCATTTATAAAGAGGAATGTGCTGGGTTTCAAACTTTCCCCCTGAAAGCCAAAGTCACCTAAAGGAAATAAAAGCGAATCACATCAACCCATCTTCATAATGCCACCCCAGACTGCCCACCCCCCCTACACACACACACACACACACACACATGCAGAGCAGAAGCGCCTGCCTCCCCAACCTGGGTTAAATCTGCCAAAGCTCATAAAACACGGCATGAGGCTTTTATATTCATATAATGCAGGTGGGTGTCAAGGTTTGGGGGGGAACTTGCACATGGCTGCTCAGGAGCCATCAATGGCAATACAGAGCTCCCCCTCATTATCGCATAACAACAGCTTTGTAGCCAACCCTGGTGTGGGTTTTTTTTTTTTTTTTGGAGACCTCAGTGGATGGTTCTCCGTGGACCCTAATCCCAGCCCTCCCTCCCCAATGACTGTAATAACACCAGCTGTCTGTTACTCAAACTCTGACTGAGGAGGAAAAAGCACTGATTATCCAAATACAGTCATTAAAGGGGAAATGTGTTTTTAGGACTGTCAGAGTGATTAATGAGGGCTAGCCGTCTTTGCAAATGCACTTGTTTAGTCTAACTGGCAGCTTCTATTTTCCTATTGATTTATTGCAGCCCTTGCTGGGCCTTGGTGTGTGCGAAGTCAGGGCACTTCACAAGTGCGCCCTGTTTAAACAGGAAAAGCAGGCACCATTTTCTCCAGGAGATGGGGGAGTGGGAGGAACAGCCTGAAGTTTCCCCCTGTAGCTCAGTCTCCTGCCCCCCCCCCCCAACAAAGAAGACATTAAAAACCTGTAGGAAAGGAAACTCCCTCCCTGGGTTGATCCTAGCCACTAGCTTCCAAGGTCAGTGGAGCCTCACCAGGGCCCCTGGACAAAGCCTGTCCTATTGCCTCTTTCAGCAGGCTCACATTTTCTCCTCCAATCCCCCCAAACCCAGCTGTCAACCACTGGGTCCAAGTACAGGAAAGGCACCCAGCAGCGAGGTGGGGGAGTCTGAGAAGGAGTCCTATTGCATGATCAGAGTAAAAACAAACCAGTGAGGCACAAGAACCTGGGTTCATGCCTACCCACCCCCAGCTCCCTATCTGCAGGGAGTAAGCTTCCCAAAGGGGGAAGCAGTGTTGTAGGTGTCTTTCTGTCTCTCCCTCTCTATCACCCCTTCACTCTCAATTTTTCTCTGTCCTATCAAATAAAACAAAGAAAAAATAAAGAAATAAAATGGGAACTAGAGCCGGGAATAGGGTCAGGGCATGTGGGAAGCTGATAGAAGCCATGGGTTGTTCCCCCCTCCCCCTCCCCTTCCTCCTCTTCTCCCCCTATTTCTCTGGGGTTATACCCCTTGGGGCCAACTTTTTCAAACAGAAAAAGAGAGAGAATATTCAAGCACCAAAAGTTCTAGGTGAGCTATCTAGTTGGACCTGGTTTCAACTTTTAAAAATCATGAGAGAAGAAAACCATGCAAGTGATGTCTGCTTCTTTCTACTTGTGCATTTCATTTTTCCATGAATAATGATGTTGTTGCACTGGTGAAATAGCTCATTAGGAGAGTGTGTGTCAGGGATGGGGAGATAGCATAATGGTTATGCAAGAGAGTCTTATGCCTGAGGCTAAAGTCCCAGGTTCAATCCCCAGCAGGACCATAAACCAGAGCTGAGCAGTGTTTGAAAAGAAAAGAAAAGAAAAGAAAAGAAAACAAAAGAAAAGAAAAAAAAGAAAAGAAAAGAAGGGAGTCGGGCTGTAGTGCAGCGGGCTAAGCACAGGTGGCGCAAAGCACAAGGACCGGCATAAGGATCCCGGTTCGAACCCCGGCTCCCCACCTGCAGGGGAGTCGCTTCACAGGCGGTGAAGCAGGTCTGTGGGTGTCTGTCTTTCTCTCCTCCTCTCTGTCTTTCCCTCCTCTCTCCATTTCTCTCTGTCCTATCCAACAACAACAATAATAACTACAACAATAAAACAACAAGGGCAATAAAAGGGAATAAATAAATAAAATAAATATAAGAAAAGAAAAGAAAAGGAGGGAGGGAGGGAGGGAGAAAGGGGGAAAGAAAGAAAGGTATGAAAAAAAATCAGTGAAATATATAATGGAGTACAAAAATTAAAGAGAGGAAGGAAGAGGAAAATAAAAAGAAAGGGTGGGAAAGATAGAAGGAAAGGGAAGGAACATTAATGGATAGTGTGTTGCTTTGCCATGTGTGGGACCCAGGTCCAAGCCCAGCCCTCACTGCATTGAAGGATATTTCATTGCTGTGATTTCTTTCACTTTCCATCTGTCTTTATAAAAAAAAAAAAATCTAATTAAAATAACAAAGACCCACACTGTTGTTTCTGACCCAAATCAAGAAGTGGTAGCTTAAAAACAGAATTCCAGGGAGTCGGGTGGTAGTGCAGTGGGTTAAGCCCATGTGGCACAAAGCTCAAGGACCAGCATAAGGATCCCAGTTTGAGCCCCTGGCTCCCCACCTACAGGGGAGTCGCTTCACAAGTGGTGAAGCAGGTCTGCAAGTGTCTATCTTTCTCTCCCCCTCTATCTTCCCCTCCTCTCTCCATTTCTTTCTGTTCTATCCAAAACAACAACATCAATAACTACAACAATAAAACAACAAGGGCAACAAAAGGAAATAAATAAATAAATGTGTTTAAAAAAAAAAAAGAACAGAATTCCAGTACTGGGGGCTAATTCTTCCAGGTGGCCAATTACGAAAATCAAACAATTTACAGAATCTTCCCCCCCCCTTAAGATTAACTTTATTTATTTCATACAAGATCAGAGCTGCACAGGAAAAAAAGAGAGAAATCAGAACACCAATTCACTCCATGAGGTGCTAGAAATCCAGCTGGGAGCCTCAGGCATGCCAGTCTTGTGCTCTGCCAGCTGAGTTATCTCTCGAAGTAGCATAGAGCCCATGTTAAGTGTCCAGCACGGGGCTGCAAGTCATAAGACACAGAAGAGATCTCAGACAAGATTTCCACTGAGTTTAATTGAGGGAGTCAAGACACAGCCCTGAGTTAGGGTACAGAGCAGCAGCATCTGTGACCGCACTCATGCCAATCTGATAAAGTGCTAAACCGCCACTGTGCAGACAGTGGGATTAGGATGGGCTGCCGAATGGTGCTAATTGGGCAGACCAGGTGGCTGAGCGCAGGAGCTGGGGGAGAGGGGGAAAGTGAGGCTAAAGATATTCTCCTTTTTATTTTTTTAATTGAGTAATTAATTATCTTTTGATAGAACAGAGAGAAATGGAAAGGGGAGTGGTGATGGGAAAAGAGAGAGAAAGAAAGACACCTGCAGTGCTGCTTCACTGTTCACGGAGCTTCTTTCTTGCTGTTGGGGACCCAGGGTTTCCACCACCTGCCCCCTCCGTGTGTGTGTGTGTGTGTGTGTGTGTGTGTGTGTGTGTGTGTGTGTGTGTGTGTGTGTTTAATTGCCACCAGGATTATGATAACCACCACTCCTGGTGAATTTTTTTTTGGCCTTTTCTTTTACTCGATGAGAAAGAAAGATTGAGAGGGAAGGGAAATAAAATGGAGAGAGAAAAAGAGAGACCTGCAGCACTGCTTCACCACTTGTGAAGCCCTCCCCCTCCAGATGGGGACGAGCTTCTTGAACCTGTGTCCTTGTGCTTGGTAACATGTGTGCTCTACCAGATGCATTACTTCCCAGCTCCACTAGGGACCTTCCTTCTGATGAGACTGCAATCTGTTGGAAGGCTTCCTTCCTAGACTAGGCTTCTTTTGGAGGCTGCAAGATAAATGAGGTCTTCATTCCACAGTAGGGAGAGGCCTAGAAATAGAGGTGCTGAATCAGACATTTCTGTTTCAAAAGGAGATCAAAGGACACGCTTAGCAAAAGATACATGCAGCACCTCTCTGACTTCCTCCCACAGCTGCTTTCCCAGGTGGGCTCAAGCCTTCCAAGGGCGGAAGTGGTTCTGTACTTCTTAAATGGATGCCCTGTGCAAGTGTCCCCAGGGTGCTGGCCTACCACCAACATTATTGACACTTCCTAAAACAAGACAAGCTTTCAGTAGATTGGGATCACAGATGAGATGGGGAAACTTGTCTTTAAAAGAAAACTGTTTGAGCTCCATGGCTGAGAGAAAAATAAAGTGTCCATATTTTATAAGCCTCCAAATGGAGACACACAGAATTAGTGTGCTCGCAAACTTTAGAATTGCCCTGGAAAGTTCAGAAAGTCTGGTCAGGGAGTTTCCGGAAGATGGCGAACTGAGAAGCTGCTAGTGGCCTGAGCTCCGACCACATCGACTAGAAATGTCACCAGGTTCCAGATGCCATCTGGATGCCGGCCAGGCTTCCCTGGACTGAAGACCCCACCAATGTGGCCTGGAGCTCCACTTCCCCAGAGACACACCCTACTAGGGAAAGAGAAAGGCAGACTGGGAGTATAGACCGACCAGTCAACGTCCATGTTCAGCGGGGAAGCAATTACAGAAGTCAGACCTTCTGCAACCCACAATGACCCTGGATCCATGCTCCCAGAAGGATAGAGAATGGGAAAGTTATAGGAGAGGGGGTGGATATGGAGATTGGGTGGTGGGAATTGTGTGGAGTTGTACCCCTCCTACCCTATGGATTTGTTAATTTATCCTTTCTTATATAAAAAATAAATTTAAAAAAAAAGAAGAAAGTCTGGTCATGGTATATGTAGGAGAAAGGGTACTAAAAGGGGCCAGGGAGGCAGGCAGCTCAGGGTGTTCAAGAAAGGGACTTGCTCAGGTTCAATCCCTAGCACTGCTATATACCAGAACTGAGAAGGGCTCTGGTCTCTTTGTCTCTCTATCTGTCTGTTTCTCTGTCTCTTTCTCTCTCTCTCTAAAAATTACTAATCTTGCGGGGGAAGCAGTGAATAAAGCTTTGGAGTCTCAACTATGAGGTCCTGAGTTTGATCTCCCACATGAAATATGCCAGAGTGGTGCTCTAGTTCTCTTGCTTGGTCTTTCTCTTTCATAAATAAATAGATAAATCTAAAAGGATATTTTTAATATATTTATTTTATTTATTTATTCTGCATAGAGACAGAGAGAATTTGAGAAGGGAGGGGGATAGAGAGGGAAAGAGACAGAGAGACACCTGCAGACCTGCTTCACTGCTTGTAAAGCAACTCCCCTGCAGGTGGGGAGCTGGGGGCTCAAATCGGGATCCTTCACCGGTTCTTGTGCTTTGTGCCATCTGCACTTAAGCCACTACCCTACCGCCTGACTCCCAGGATATTTTAAAAGAATCTTTTTTGTCACTGGAGTTTCACTGCTCCAGGCTGATTTTTTTTTCAGATAAAAACACAGACGGAGGAGAAAGTTACTACAGTCCTTTGGTGTGTTGGGGCTGGGCTCAGTCCTGGGTCATGCACATGACAAAGCAAATGCACTAAGCAAATAAGCTATCTTGCTGGCCCTGAATAAAACATCTCTTCTAAAGAAAGGAAGAAATCTGGCAAAATAGCTCACTTGGATTGAGCACTGCTCTGCCATGTGTGTGACCCAGGTTAGAGCCCAGACCCAATTGCATTGAAGGGAACTTTGGTGCTATGGTTTCTTCCATTAGCTTTCTTTCTCAGCCTCGCTGCCTCTCTGTCTCTATATAAAACACTTATAGCATAAAAAGAAAGGAAAAATATGAGCCATCAAAATATTTCACCTAGATAGTGCATCTGCTTTACCATCTGTGCTACTCAGGTCCAAACCCAGCTCACACCACACTGGAGGAAACTTCAGTCCTGTGGTATCTTTCTTTCTCTCCCTCTATCTCTATTCCCCCCCATCATATAATGCCATATATATATATATATATATATATATATATATATATATATATATATATATCTGAGGAAAAAGTTGTCTCAGAGTGGTAAAGCCACAGTGGCAAGGAAGGAAAGAAGGAAGGAAGGGAGGGAGAGGAAAAGGAAAGAAAAAGGAAAAAGTATTTGAATGGGCAATAGAAAAACTGGATTTTTTTTTTGGTGCTAAAATGTAATAGTTGTATGAGTTTAAATAATGAAACCAATCTCTCTCCTTCCCTCCCTTTCTTTCTCTCCCCACCCCCTCCAGTTTCAGAAATGAAGTTGTTGAACTCAGTGTCACTGGAATGGTCTGTGAGTGTATAAAATGTTTGAAGGGAGAAGCACTGTTGGTGATCAGATGCTGATTAGGGTGGCCAGGGCCCATCAGGAATCTCATTCACTGGTCGCACTTCACAGGTTCCTTTCAGGACATTATGTATGGAATCCAGAAAACGAAGCCTCATGACTTTACCTCATATAATGCAGAGCAGGTAGAGTGTCCACAGAAGAATGCTATAATGTGGACTTTTCTCCCGTAGAGAACTGGTTTCCAACACAGCAAATTATTCAAGTATCCACTTGATGAAATGCGAGTGGATACAGGTGTTTCAGTGGGTCAGAAAGCATTATGGGAAATAATGCTGAGACTCCTGAGAGGTTAAATCAAGACCCACAAAAAAGAATCATATGTTTCTTAGGCCACAGCCAACTGCATTTGGAAAATGGGGGCTGGCAAGGGAAGAAATAAATAGAAGATAGAAATCAAACCACAATGGGGCAGACTTTACTCTGAGTGGGCAGTGGGTATTTCTATAGTTCTTTGGAACTTAAAATGACCCTTTAGGAGCTGGCATCAGAGCCAGGTTTAAGAATGGACGCAGCACTTTGGGAAATGATTTTACTCTTTCCCTGCATCCTGCCTGCACTCCTGGGTCCCGTTCATGTAAATGTGTGTGCATGTGGTGTGTGTCATGCACAGGTCTGTACTCAGTCTATAAGGAAATTGTATGACTCCACTTTCCTTATTTTTGACAACTCAAATGTGGCACCACCAAAGAAGTATATGGAAATGAGAGGCTAAACGCACTAAGGCACCTCAAGAAGTTTATTTTTGCATGTGGCATAGAACAGTTAAGTATATAACATATACTGGGTCTTCAGGACTTCTGGAAAACCTCCAGTTCCCTTTAATGAGAAAACTGAAACTGGGACCAGGTTTTCTTTTTTAAAAAATTTTATTTATAAAAAGGAAACATTGAGGGCAACAAAGTAAAAACCCTGTGGTGAGGGGTAGACATGCGGCTCCCTGGGCTGGTGGGGAGTGGGATGGGACACAGTCTTTTGGTGGTGGGAATGGTGTTTATGTATACTCCTAGTAAAGTGTAGTCATATAAATCACTAGTTAATTAGTATGAGAGGGGGAAATTAATTGTATGTCTTGAAGTTTTTAAAACACAGACTGAGTCTTTTTAATATATAGGCTGTGTATTTGATATGCGGACTCTCTCAAAAGGTGGCACAGCTATATACAAGATACTGGGTACTATACAGCAAACCCTAACAAAAGGACTTTTCAAAGTTAACCCAATTACCAAATAATGTGATGATAACAATAACTATCCATTGTCTTTTTGAACCCTAAGACAGCAGGAACCTCACATCTTCACTATAGAGCCCCTACTTCCCTCAGTCCTGGCACCCTTGGATAGGGCCCACTTTCCCGTATGCATCTCCCAATCCAAACCAAATAATATTGCATCCGCCGATCACAACCTAACCAAAGCAACGATTGCCACCTCAACATGCTTCAGCTCAGACTGTGTCCAGAGACTTCAGGTGTGGAATGACAACCCTTCAGCTTCATTACTCAGGTGAGACCTTTCCTTTCACAGTATTCTCTAATTCCATCCCAGGTGGTTCACTTTCTAACAAAGTCCCAAAACCTAGACATACACCAGGTTCTGTGAGAGAGAGCATATGTTCACACGTATCCATAAACTACTGCAAAATATATACCTGAAAGCAGAAGTACACTAGAGTTTGCAGTGAGTACCCCCCCAACACTTCATCTATTCCAACCTTTGGGTCCACCATGATTGCTCAACAATTTCTTTGGCTTTGTATGTTAACTCTCTTTTCAGCCACCAGGTTCCAGATGCCATCAGGATGCCGGCCAGGCTTCCCTGGACTGAAGACCCCACCAATGTGTCCTGGAGCTCTGCTTCCCCAGAGACCCACCCTCCTAGGGAAAGAGAGAGGCAGACTGGGAGTATGGACCGACCAGTCAACGCCCATGTTCAGTGGGGAAGCAATTACAGAAGCCAGACCTTCCACCTTCTGCAGCCCACAATGACTCTGGGTCCATGCTCCCAGAGGGATAGAGAATGGGAAAGCTATCAAGGGAGGGGGTGGGATATGGAGATTGGGTGGTGGGAATTGTGTGGAGTTGTACCCCTCCTATCCTATGGTTTTGTTAATTTATCCTTTCTTAAAAAATAAATTTGAAAAAAAAGGAAACATTGACAAAACTATAGGATAAGAGGGGTACAACTCCACACAATTCCCACCACCAGATCTCTGTATCCCATCCCCTCCCCTGATAGCTTTCTTATTCTTTATCCCTCTGGGAATATGGACCCAAGGTCATTGTGGGATGCAGAAGGTTGAAGGTCTGGCTTCTGTAATTGCTTCCCCACAGAACATGGGTGTTGACTGATAGATCCATACTCCCAGCCTGCCTCTCTCTTTCCTTAGTAAGGAAGGGCTCTGGGGAAGAGGAGCTCCAGGACACATTGGTGGGGTTGTCTGTCCAGGGAAGTCTGGTCAGCATCCTGCTAGCATCTGGAACCTGGTGGTTGAAAAGAGAGTTAACATACAAAGCCAAACAAATTGTTGATCAATCATGGACCTAAAGGCTGGAATAGTGCAAATGAAGAGTTGGGGGGTCCTCTATTTTATAGATAGCTAGTAGGCATATTTTAGTTATATTCCAAAGGGCCTGTGGCTATACTAGTGTTGTTGGCTTGTTTTCCTGAGCCTGAAATCTGATATGCAGGTGGATCCAAGTTATTGTCTGGGGAGACGATGTCATGGCTGGGAAAAGGGCCAGAAAGCTTGATCAGGGAAGAGAGTAGCTCCCAAATATGGGAAAGGGGTATAAATATTGTTGACTGTAAACCCCATCGAGTTGATGTGATCTGGGGCCCATATTCAGCTTAGGAGCCTATGTGACCTCAGCATCCCTGTAGATCTGAGCTCACATTCCGTAGGGACCAGGTTTTCATGCACCTGGTTGAGCGACTATGTTACAGCACACAAGGACCCCAAGTTCAAACCCCTGGTCCCCACCTGCAAGGGGGAATCTTCATGAGTGGTGAGCAGGGCTACAGATATCTCTCTGTCTCTCTCCCTCTCTATCACCCCCTTCCCTCTCAATTTCTGGCTGTCTCTATCCAATAAATAAAGATAATGAAAAAAGAAGAAGAAAACTGAAACATAGAGAGGTCACGTGAATTATACCCAGATCTCACAGCTAAAGGGTTCTAAAGCCAGGCCTCTAATCCAGTTCTGACTATAAAACTCCATATGTACAAAGTCAAATAACTTCAGACTTTGTATCTAGATGAACTGTAAACAGCCAGAATTAAGGTAACTTTCACAGCAAAATGTCTACACCATGTGCCTGCACGTGCTGGGACCATGCTTGACTCCAGGGAGTTTAAACACCACTGGTCCTGCTTCCGGCATCCAGAAACTAAGACACAGCTGTCCGGAGGTTGAGTCAGCCTATAAATATTCAGGTGCCTGTTACACATCAAGTCCTCTGGTCTTCTCTAGGGCTTAAAGAGATGGAAAAGCAGCTAGAGGAGCAGTTTAACTGGTAAAGAACGTGTATGCCTGAGGTTCCCGGTTCTATCCCCAGCACTGCATGTACCAGAGTGGTTCTTTGGTTTCCCTCTGTCTCTTTCTTTCTGTCTTATACGAATCTCTCCCCTCCCCTCTCTCTCATAATGAAATAAATCTTTGAGAAAGAAAAGACCCTGGCCTCAAGGAGTTTACGGCCTAGTGGATGATTGATGTGTAAATTAAGTAACATCTGATGGATTCAAAACTATTAGTGCTGGTCAGCAAAGGCTAGATTATGCTTTGGTAGCAGATTAAATCCCTAAATCCCAGGGCCTTTGAAAGGCTTACTTTTCATTACACTTCATCTTCCTCCTGGATTGACAGGGATTATAGTCCAAGTCAGGGTTTGAAGAGAGAAGCAAAACCAGTAACATGGTAGAGCAAGCTGCTGGCATACATACAGCATGGTGGGGGCCAGTTAAGCAGACAGAAGCCTGGAGGCCAGCAGGCAGGAAGGGACCATCCCTCTACTAGCATAATACATTTCGAGTCTCTGAACTAGGGAAAAGCCTGAAGCATCTGAAAGCCTTGTCTGATTAGGTCAGGTCCACCCTGGGTCATCTCCCTTTTGATCTTTTTTTTTCCAATAGAGGGTGAGAGACAGAGAAGGAGAGAAATGACAGTACTGCTCTGCTGCCTGTGACGCTTCCTTTTCACATGGTGCTTCCATATGGTACCAGGGGCTGGAACCTGGATCTCACACATGGCCAAGGGTGCACGCTTATTGGGTGAGCTCTTTCCTGGCCCCCTTGATTTTGTTGTTTCTGTTGTTGCTGCTGGGGCTTCACTTCTGGGGCTAAACTCAAACCTCAAAGCAGATGCACAGTCCTGGTGAGCTATTTTGTATGCCTCCTTTGGTCAGTTTAAAGTCAAGTGACAAGAGACATGGTACCTCTGGAAACTTCTTTCATAGGAGAACCAAGATCAGGAGCCAGGTGGTGGTGAACCTACATGTTACATGTTACCTACATGTGGCATGTTACAATATGCAAGGACCCAGGTTCAAACCCCCAGTCCCCACCTGGAGGGGGGGAGGACTTTGCGAGTGGTAAAGTAGTGCTGCAAGTGTCTCTCTGTCTCTCTCCCTCTCTACCACCCCCTTCCCGCTCGATTTCTGCATCTCTGTCAAATAAATAAAGATAATTTTTTAAAGTTTGAAAAAAAAAATAAAGCACCAAGATCAGTGTTTTGATTAAATAGCTGAGACTGTGCTGGAGTGTGACCAAGGTGATACTTCACAAAGCATTCCTCTGGGCTGGCCCATAATTAATCTGCCCCTTAGTTACAGAAGTACCTCCGGGTCATAAGTCACAGCAGTGGGAGAGCTGTGGGTCTCGCACTAAGAGTGACACGTTAGGTCAAAAAGACATATGTTGGGGGTCAGGCAGTGGTGCACCCAGTAGAGTGCACACATTACCATAAGGAAGGGCCTATCACACATTACTATGAGGAAGGACTTGGGTTCAAGCCCTGGTCCCCACATAATAAGGAAGCTTCATGAGTGGTGAAGCTGTGCTTCAGATGTCTGCCTTTCTCTCGCTCACTCTCTCTCTCTCCTTCTCTACCTCCCTCTTGCCTCTCAATTTGTCTCTATCAAAAAGAAGAGAAGCAAAGAGGATGGGAGAGGAGGGGAAGGGAAGGGAGGGGAGGGAAGGGGAGGAAAGGGGAGGGGAGGAAAGGGGAGGGGAGGAGAGGAGGGCCAGTGGTAGCACACCTTGTTAAGCTCATTCACTGCCATGCACAAGGACCCAGGTTCAAGCTCCTGGTCCCTCCCTGCAAGAGGAAAAGTTTCACGAGTGGTGAAATAGAGCTGTCCTATCTAACAATGACATCAACAACAACAACAACAATAATAACCACAACAACAATGAAAAACAAGGGCAACAAAAGAGAAAATAAATATTTTTTTAAAAAGGAGAGAAAAGAAAAGATACCTGCAACACTGCTCCACCATTCATGATGCTTCTTCCCTGAAGGTGGAGACCAGGGGCACGGTAGTGTGTGTGCTCTACTACCACTCAGCCCTAGTGCCAAACGATTTCCACACAAGGTTTCGTTTAGTTTTGCCAGCAGCTCTGTGGCAAGCCCATTACTTTGGACAGTTTTGTCCAAGGTCACAAAACCAGGAAGCAGTAGAAGCAGGCCCCAACCAAGTCCATCTGACCCTAGACACCTCTGTTCCAGGACATCCATGGGCCATTGCCTCACCTAAATCAGGAAGGAACCTTACAAACCTTGATCTCAGTTTCACTTTCTTCTTCTACTTCTACTTCTACTTCTTCCTCTTCTCCGTCTCCTTCTTCTTCTTTTTCGGCCACCAGGGTTATCACTGAGACTAGTACCCACAAAACAAATACACTGCTCCCAGTGGCCTTTTTTGTTTGTTTGTTCGTTTTTTGATAGAGACTGAAAAAAAATATGGAGGGAGGGAGAGAGAGAAAAAAAAAACTGTAGCACTGCTCCACAGCTCATGAAGCTTCCTCACTGCAGGTGGGGACCAGGGCTTGTGCACCCTGCCCGATGTATCACCTTCTTCTGGTTCCTAAGCTCATCTGATGGGCACAACATACATCAAAAGCACACATAGCATACATAACTGGAGGCCAGAAGAATCATAAGATACTGCCCTTCCCACCAAACTGCTTCTGATCTAATAGGGGAAACCAGGCAAGCACAGTCCATGTTAATGTGAAGCCAGGGTCCCAAATACCCGGGAGCTCCAAAAAATCATTCATCTGCTCAGCCCCCAGGGGAAGCAGGAGAGGTTGCTCAGAATCCATAAGGCAGCCACAGCAAAGCCAAAAGCCCCACTGGGCAATGTGTTTGGGGGACGTGCCTCTCTCTCATGCCAACCAGATTTGGTGCACAGGAAAGAACAAAGGCCCACACAAGTGCCACTAAAGGCTATCAGTGCTGCAGGGTCACCCAGCATGGTGCAATCCACCACCCAGAAGCCCAAGCAAATGCTGGGTGACGGTCTCAAATCTGAGGCAGCACATGGAGGGAGGATTTGCACAAGAGGGAATTGAAGCTCTTTGCAATAATTCAGCTGGGGGCTCGAGATCACCATCTGTGTGGCACATGCTGGCTCCATTCTCCTGGTCACAGCCAGCAGCTAGGGTGCTTCTGTACCCCACACCCACCTTCTTGGCTCCAGCTTCTGAGCTTAGAGCCCAGGGAGAGGGACTGGGTAACCCTTGGTGGTGACAAGCCCACCCCCTTTTCTTGATTCTCACCTGTGTCTCTCCTGAACCTTGTTCCCTTCTTGGGAGGCAGGGGAAAGGGGGAAGTGGGGGAGGGAGAAGTTTGATTGGAGAAAACTTCTTCAAAGTCTGCTCCATCGCATCCCCTTGCTCCTACCCATGACCCTCCCTCTATCCCTCCCTCACTGCCATTCCTGCCCCCAACACACACACACTCCCTCTCACCCTCAACCTCCCTTCCCTCCCCCACCCCTTCCCCTCCATTTGTTTCAATGAACAGCCCCTTTTATCTATTCTGTAGGTACAAATGAAGCTGTCAAATTTGATCAGGCGCTTGATATGACAGGCTGTGGGAGTCAGGACCCCTTGAACAGAGTGGGCCTTGTCTGTCACAGCCCGCCTGACACTTCCCATAATGCCCAGACTGATGAGATTCTGAGTAGGGCCCAGCACATTTTCAACTCTATTTTGGGTGAAAACCCTTCTTGAAAGATCTTGAAAGGAGCTGGCAGTTCAGCCGCCCGGATGATTAATGAGGGTTGGCTCCGCTGGATGGATTTCTCCTAGTGCCAACAGCCATCCTCCCAACAGGCTAGAACGTGTTGCTGTTGACTTCCCCCCAACACTTTCCCCTCATTGCAACACCCCACAAAAGCCCCCTCCTCACTAACCCCCCCCCACCAGTACCCCCACCACCACCCTCAGTTTAACCACCCATTCCCCTACTCCTCTCAGCGTTGATATGGAGGCAGCCCCACAGATGGAAAAAGTTAAGCATCTCAGCTGAGTGAGGCCTGGCTGCAGAGTGGGCCTGCCAGGAAGTTCTGCAGACCTGAAGGGCTCCAAGGAAGGGCCAAGAAGGGACTGAAGGGAACAGAGTCCCAAATCCTCCTTGAGTTCTCTGGTCAGGAGTGGGCTTCTCTACTTTTTCTCCATGAATCTCAAAAGCTCTAGGAGCAGCCTGGTGATACAATCCACAGCATCACATTGCTAGCGTGATACTCTGGCACTCTTTCCTCTTCTAATTAGTTAATTAATTAAAGAAAAAAAAGAGCTCTGGAGACCAGAACCATGGGACATTGAAAGCCCCAAAGGGACAAGGTCTCAAAGTTCTCTCTCTCCCTCTCTCTCTCTCTCTTTTAAATATCTTATTGATGGGTGGAGGATATAGCATAATGGTTATGCAAAGAGATTTTCATGATCCTAAGTCCCAGGTTCAATGCCCTGAACACCACCAGAAGTCAAACCTGAGCAGTGCTCTAGTAAAAAAAAAAAAAAAAAAAAAAAAAGTATGTGTGTGTTATTTATTTAGCTAGCTAAGAGAAAACCAAAGCATCTCTGGCACATGTGATGACAGGAATAAAACTCAGAACCTCATGCTTGAGATTTCAGTGCTTTATCCACTATCCTACCTGCCAGACCACAAAGTCCTTGTTCTTTTATCTCATCCCTTCACCAAAGGGAGCACTGATGGCTTTTGGAACAAGACAATTCTGGATTGCAGGTCCCAGGTTCAGTCTCCCACACCACCACAAGACAGAACTGAGCAGTGCTATGGGAAAACAAAAACAAAATAATATAAGACACTATTTCTGTGGCATAGGGGGTTGATGGAGTGGCTGGAGTGTTGGAATATGTAACATGGGATCCCAAGCTGTTCCCCAGTGTCATGTGTGCCAAACAGTAGCACTCTCGTTCTATCTCTCGTGTTAATGAGTGAATCGTAAAAAAAAAAAAAAAAAAACAACCCTACTAGCTTATAGTGCCTCCCTCCTCCCCCCCCCAGTCAATGGAGACAACAAAAAAAGATCCCCCACAATTTCAAATATGCCTGAAGAAGTGGGGCCAGCTCTAGCTGAGAACCACTAATAGGATAAAGAGTCTTCCTCCTCTCCCCAACATCCAGAACCTTCCTTCAAGTCCACTTATCCCCCCTCACACTTACTCCATAGGGGGGAGGAGGGAAGGAGAACTTTGAGCAAAGGGAGCTGTTAAGGGGCTCATTCTTTACCTCTAATGCTAATTTCTTTGCTGTTTGCCTCATGCCAACCTATCTCTAAAATCTACATTGTTTCTTCCTCTTCTGCCCTGCCCCCCTTTTCTCCAGCATATTGTGGCTGATCAGCATTTAGGGGAGAATAATGTTTCCCAAAATATGTATGTATATATTGCCTCAAGAGTTATTGCTGGGGCTCAGTGCCTGCACTATGAATCCACTGCTCCTGGAGGCCATGTTTTCCCACTTTTGTTGCCCTTGTTATTGTTATTATTGCCATTGCAATAATAGAGACAGAGAGAAACTGAGAAAGGAGGGGAAGACAGAGACAGGGAGAGAAAGACAGACACCTGCAGATCTGCTTCACCACTTGTGAAGCTATCTCCACCCCACCCCCCACCCCCACCCCCACAGGTGGGGAGTGAGGGTCTCAAACCAGGATCCTTACACTTTCTACCATATGAGCTTAACTCACTATGTTACTACCCAGCCCGCTGCCCAAAATATTTTGAGGTATCTTTCCAAAGTTATATTCCTTCAGAGAAGAGCACATTCTTTCCCCAAACTATACTTGAGGTCAGGATCATGCTATTTCTTTATTTTCTTTTTCTTTATTTTTTATTAGAGATTTAATAAAGATCAACAAGATTGTGGGATAAGAGGGGTGCAATTCATACAATTCCCACCACCAGAGTTCTCCATTGGAAGCTTCCCTGTTGTTTATCCTTTTGGGAGTCAAGATAATGCTATTTCTTTTTTCTTTCTTTCTTTCTTTCTTCTTCTTCTTTTTTTTATAAAATGGATATACTGACAAGACCATAGGATGATAGTGGTACAATTCCTACCATCAGAACTCCATACCCCATCCCCTTGATAGCTTTCCTATTCTTTTTTATTTTTAATTTTTTAATTATCTTTATTTATTGGATAGAGACAGCCAGAAATTGAGAGGGGGAGGGGAGATAGAGAGGAAGAGAGACAGAGAGATACCTGCAGCCCTGCTTCACCACTTGTGAAGCTTTCCCCCTGCAGGTGGAGACCAGAGCCTCGAACCCAGGTCCTTGCACATTGTAATATGTGCACTCAACCAGGTGTGCTACCACCCAGCCCCTAGCTTTCATATTCTTTATCCCTTTGGGAAAGATAATGCTATTTCTGTCCTCTCTCTCTTTTTTTTTCTTTCTTTTTTTTTTTGATCCCGGCCTCTGGTGTGCATAATTTCACTGCTGGCTGGCCAACTTGAAAGAGTTTGCATAGGAGAGAGGTTCTTTGCAAAGATTCAGCTTGGGGCTTGGGATCGCAACCCTCGGGGCATGTGCTGGCCCAATTCTCCTAGTCACAGCCACCTAGCAGGACACTGTGGAGTTCCCCCAGTGCATGGTACTCCCATGTGATGCCTAGGATCACAGACCCCTGCAAGCGTCAACCCGGCTTTGACCTAGCACGTTATGATTGGGCCCTCCTCAATCGCTATCGAACAGGCCATGGCCGGTGTGCCGCTGTGCTCCATCGCTGGGGAGCCAGAGACGACCCGAACTGCCCCTGCGGCTACAGACAGACTATGACCCACATAGTCAACGACTGCCACCTCTCCAGATTCAAAGGAGGTCTCGAAACTTTACATCAGGCTCAACCTGACGCTGTTGACTGGCTACAGAAGAAGGGCAAACGCTAGAAGAAGAAGAATCAAACCTGCACCACATGCATGCGCAGTAAACTATTACTTTTTGAAACACCCACAGATTTCTTTTGTGAACCAGACTCCAAAATCTGGATTCTCCACCAGAGGAACTGAGCACCTGTACCAAGGACCTCTGGTTAACCCAGCTTAGTATATTCAATGGGGCCAAACAATGGCAAAGGACTTCTAAAGATGCCAAGCCATATCAACTATCCTCAACCCACATCTCTCTCTAGAGAACTCCCATGGGTAACCACCTGCAGGACACTGACTAAATCCCAACCAGCTCAAACACGATCTGACCTCCCAGACATGCCCAAACCCACCATGATGCATTCATTCATCTACTGAGCATCTACTTCTTGCCAGGTACTTGGCTACTAGGTCATGCAGTCATGGGCATATAGCCAGGAGCATAAGGACATATTGCTCTTGCCTTCACGGAATTTACAGACTAATACTAAGAAGAAGAAGAAAAACTAGGGGCAGTTGAGTGACATGTCACCATGCACAAGGATGTGGGTTTAAGCCTTTAGTCCCCACCTGCAGGGGAGAAGAAGCTTCATGAGTGATAAAGCAGTGCTGCAGGTGTCCTCTCTCTTTTTCTCTATCTCACCCTCCCTTCTCAATTTCTATCCTATGAAATGAAAGGAGAGAGAGAAAGAAAAAGTAAAAGAGAGGAAGGAAGGAAGGAAGGAGGGAGGGAGGGAGGGAGGGAGGGAGGGAGGGAAGGAAGGAAGGAGGGAGGGAGGGAGGGAGGGAGGGAAGGAAGGAAGGAAGGAAGGAGGGAGGGAGGGAGGGAGGGAGGGAAGGAAGGAAGGAAGGAAGGAAGGAAGGAAGGAAGGAAGGAAGGAAGGAAGGAAGGAAGGAAGAGGAAGGAAGGAAGAAACCACTGGAGTGGTGGATTTGTCAGGCAGGCACCGAGTCCCAGCAATAACCCTTCATGGAAATTTTAAAGAAGGAGAAGAAGGAGGAGGAGGGTGGTGGGAGGAGAGAAACTAAGTAAATCAGTATATATTATTTCAGAACATAAAAAATTAAACAAATGAACAGATAATGAAAAATCAAATCAGTATATGATTACAGAACAGTCGATAAAGAAATTGACACCTGCCACATGGTGATAGTTGCAAAGAACAAAAGCTACAGAGAGAGATGGATATAGATATAGAACAAAAAACCCTCATTTAGAATGAAGGTTAGGCAGTGCCTCTCTGGGAACATAACGTTGATGTAGAGACCTGAAGGGTTAGTGGATCAGCCAGATGAAGAGGAAAGAGGGTCTTTGGGGAATTCCACCACCCACAACATCAGCTGACTTCTCTTTGTTACTTCTCTTTGTTTGGAAGTCTGCACATCTATACTGGTTCCCTAACTCTAGTCAGGGACAAAGCTTTCACCTAGCAGTAGAGTCCTTCACAAACAGGTCCCCATGTACCTTACCAGTAAGCCTCCATCAGAGGCCTTCACAGGAGCTAAACATGACAGTTCTTGCCTTCCCAAATTTTAGGCTCTTGTGGTCTGGGAGGTGGCACAGTGGATAAAGCATTGGTTTCTCAACCAAATTTTAGGCTCCTGCATCAACTTGATCCTTCTTCCTAAAATAAAATTCTAAGGCTAGGGACACAGCATAAAGACTTTGCAAAAGACTTTCAGGTCTGAGGCTGTAAGGTCCCAGGTTTAATCCCAACACCACCATAAACTAGAGCTGATAGTGCTCTTGTTTCTCTCTCTCGCTCTAGCTTTTGCTCTCTCTCTCATACACACACATTAAAATAAAATTAAGATTTCTAATATTTCATTTATTTGTCCATGAAGAAGATAGGCCAAGAGAGAGAAAGAACCAGATATCACATAACAACCGTAACTGCAACAACAATTTTTAAAAAAAAGGGCAACAAAAGGGAAAATAAATAAATATTAAAAAAATTTTAAAAAACAACCAGACATCACTCTGGTACATGTCCTGCCAGGAATTGAAATTGGAACCTCATGCTTGAGAGTCCTATGCTTTATCCACCACACTCTCAGAGAGTAAAATTAATTATTTTTATTATATATATATTTATTTATTTCCTTTCATTGCCCTTGCTGTTTTATTGTTGTAGTTATTATTGTTGTTGTTATTGATGTTGTCGTTGTTGGATAGGACAGAGAGAAATGGAGAGAGGAGGGGAATGGGGGGAGAAAGACACCTGCAGACCTGCTTCACCGCCTGTGAAGCGACTCCCCTGCACGTAGGGAGCGGGAGGCTCCAACAGGGATCTTTACGCCAGTACTTGTGCTTTGAGCCACTTACGCTTAACCAGCTGCGCTACCACCCAACTCCAAAAATAAATAATATTTTTGTTTATTCCCTTTTGTTGCCCTTGTTGTTTTATTGTTGTAGTTGTTGTTGATGATGATGTTGTTGGATAGGACAGAAATGGAGAGAGGAGGGGAAGACAGAGAGGGGGAGGGAAAGATAGACACCTGCAGACCTGCTTCACCACCTGTGAAGCGACTCCCCTGCAGGTGGAGAGCCAGTAGCTCCAACCCATATCCTTAGGCCGGTCCTTGAGTTTTGTGCTACCTGAGCTCAGCCTGCTTTGCTAGACTCCCAGTAACTAATTTTTTAAGTCCATCCCCCTTCACTGGTCTCTTCTTTACCTCAGCCAGTTGTGCCTTCCCCTCACTCTAGATTCCCTGGGTGCTTTATTTTTATCTTTTATATAGTCCTTCCCTTCCTGAGAACCCTTCACTCCCCTGCCCCACAACTCTCAGGAACTCCTTTTTTTTATTGTCACCAGGGATATCGCTAGATCACTACCGGTGGCCAGTTTTTCCTTCTTTTTCCTATTTTATTTGATAGAACAAAGAGAAATCAAGAGGGGAGGAAGAGATAGAAAGGAGGAGAGACACCTGCAGAACTGCTTCATTGCTAGTGAAGCTTCCCTCTGCAAGTGGGGAACAGGGGCTCTTTTTTTGTTCCTTTCGTTCTTTTTTTTAAAAATATATTTTTTAATATTTATTTTATTTATTTATCCCCTTTTGTTGCCCTTGTTGTTTTCTTGTTGTAGTTATTGTTGTTGTCGTCGTTGTTGAATAGGACAGAGAGAAATGGAGAGAGATGGGGGAAGACAGAGAGAGGGAGAGAAAGATAGACACCTGCAGACCTGCTTCACCACTTGTGAAGCGACTAGCCTGCAGGTGGGGAGCTGGGGGCTCGAACCGGGATCCTTCCGCCGGTCCTTGCGCTTTGCGCCACCTGCGCTTAACCCGCTGCGCTACAGCCCGACTCCCTTAAAAAATATTTTATTTATTAATGAGAAAGATAGGAGAAGAGAGAGAAAGAAACAGACACCACTCTGGCACATGTGCTGCTGGCTGGGGATTGAACTCAGGACCTCACACTTGAGAATCTAATGCTTTATTCACTGCACCACCTCCCAGACCACTCAAACCCAGGTCCTTGAGCATGGTAATGTATATATTCAACCAGGTGCACCACCACCTGGCCTCCTTAAAATAAGGGTGCCTAGGTGCAGAGGTTGCACAGGCTCCTTGCTAAATATGAATAGACATGGGCCAGAGGCCAGATCGATAGGGTTTACAGTTAATGGTATTTATATAATTTTCCCAAATTTGGGAGCTTCCCTCTGCCCTTATCCAGATTTCTAGTCCTATCCTCAACTCTGACACCATCTTCCCAGATAATACTTCTAGCCCACCGACATGTTAGCTGTTGGGCTCAGTCAAAAATTACTCGTTATGGACCCCTTAGAATATACCTAAAATAGATTTCCTAGCTTCTTCCAACATGATCTCATCTGCTATATTTTTACCTTTATGTTCCTCATTATTTAAAAATTTGTTCTGCTTTATATCTTAACACTCTTCAGCTACCAAGTTGCAGATGCTTCCCATGACACCAACCTGACTTCCCTGGGCAGACAACCCCACCAATATGTCCTGGAACCTCATCTCTCCAGAGCCCTACCCCACTAGGGAAAGATAGAGACAGGCTGGGGGTATGGATCAACCTGCCAATGCCCATGTACAGTGGAGAAGCAATTACAGAAGCCAGACCTTTTACCTTCTGCACCCCATAATGACCCTGGGTCCATACTCCCAGAGAGATAAAGAATAGGGAAATTTCCAGTGGAGGGGAGGGGATATAGAACTCTGGTGATGGGAATTGTATGGAATTGTACCCCTCTTATCCCACAATTTTGTCAATCATTATTAAGTCACTAATAAAAAAAAAAAAACTAAAAATAAATAAATAAATAAGGTGTCTTATTCATCTTTGTGTCTCATGTGCTTAGGACAATGGAGGTCCATGGTGGACAATCAATAAACGCTTGCTGTATTCAAACTGATTAGAGAGTAGCTCAGTGGGACCCGGGAGGTGACTCAGTGTATAAAGCACTGGACTCTCAAACATGAACCTCAAGTTCGACCCCAGAATTATGCTCTGATTCACACATTCTCTCATAAACAAATACATAAATAGGGGTCCAGGCTGTGGCACACCTGGTTAAGCTCACACATTAGAGTGTGCAAGGACTCAGGTTCAAGCCCCTGGTCCCCACCTGTAGGGGGAAAGCTTCACAAGTGGTGAAGCAGGGGCTGCAGGAGTTTCTCTGTCTCTCTCCCTCTCTGTCTCCCCCTCCACTCTCAATTTCTCTCTGTTTCTATCCAATAATAGTAAATAAAAATATTTTTTTAAAAAAATGAATAAAGAAAATCTATCTCATTTTAAGTAATGAAAGGTCTAACACATCTGTCAATATCTCTGGATTGAAGTTAGTAGTTGTTGAATGAAGGAAAAGACACAGAGAGAGAACCTGAGGGAGGGACAAAGGATGCTGCCGTGAAGAAGCTGGGAGAATGTGCAGCCTCCAGCAAGAAGGCATGGTGAGCATCTCTACCCAGAGTCTGTTCCTCCTCAAGTCCATGTCTCCCTGTACCTGGGGCTGCAGGGGTGAGGAAGAGTCACAGGTGATATAGACAGTCACGCTGGGCTCTCTGGCTGTCCTGGCCAAGTCCAGAAGCAAGCAATGAAGACCTTCTGAGGACTGTTCACTCACTGACCTGGTGGCAGACATGCCCTCCACTGAGATCATCCCATGGGATTAAGGAACAAAGTCCTGAGAAGAAAATTATGCACATGGGGCTGGACGGTGGCACACAGGATTGAACACACAGAATACAAAGCACAAGTACCCGCACAAGTATCTCGGTTTAAGCCCCCTGTTCCCTACCTGCTTCACAAGCGGTGAAGCAGAGCTGCAGGTGTCTTATCTTTCTCACTCTCTGTCTTCCCCTCCTCTGTCAATTTCTCTCTATCCTGTCCAAAAAATTGAAAAAAAATGGCCACAGGCGCAGTGGATTCATAGTGCAGGCACTGAGCCGCAGTGATAACCCTGAAGGTAAAATAAAAGAAAATAGAAAAAGGAAAAGAAAATAACACACATGAGCTCATGAAAGGGACAGAGGTGGGGCGGCAAGTGGCTCACCAGTAGAGCACACAGGTTACCATTCACAAGGGTCTGGGTTCGAGTCCCAGACCACCATGTGAAACTTCTCCATAGGGAGAGAAGTTTCACAGACAATAGGGCAGTGTTGTGATGTCTTTTCTTCTGTGTCTCTCTTTTTCTCCCTTTCAATCCTTCTCTTCCTATCTTTCCTCTAGAGGGGAAAAAAAAAAGACTGCCAGGAGCAGTGAAGTGGTACAGGCACTGAGCTCCAGTCATTACTCTGGTGGCAATAACAAAAAAGAGAGGAAGAGGAAGACAACCCACTCCATAGATCTGCCGTCATCCAACCTGCTTGGGAGGAGAGCCTGCAGGGAATGAAACCTAAGATGGTTGGTGGTGAGGCTGGGGGTGTAGCTCCATACAGATCATCTGCTTAGCACAAATGAGGCCTTGAGTGCACCCCCCAGCACCAATAATAATCATAACAGCAGTAGATCAATGAAGGTAAGAAGGAGCCATGTCAGAAAGTTATATCAGCAAAGCCACCCAGTAGCATAAGATGAGAGTATCTCCCTTCAGAATGCAACTCTGGGGGTGCAGCAGTGACACACCCGGTACAGCACACACTGTTACCATACACAGTGACCCAAGTTCAAGTTCCCAGCATATCTCCACTCGCAAGAGGAAGGACCTTCGTGAGTGATGGAGCAATGCTGCAAGGATCCCTCTTTCTCTCTCTCCCTATCTCCCCTTCCCATCCCAATTTTCCTCTCTGTACACACACACACACACACACACACACACACACACACACACGACAGATGGATGGAAGAAAAAAGGTGAAAAGAAAAAGGAATAGAAGAAAGAGGGAGTCGGGTAGTAGCGCAGTGGGTTTAAGCGCAAGGACCAGCTTAAGGATCCCAGTTCGAGGCCCCAGCTCCCCACCTGCTTGGGAGTCACTTCACAGGAGGTGAAGAAGGTCTGCAGGTGTCTATCTTTCTCTCCCCCTCTCTGTCTCCCCTCCTCTCTTGATTTCTCTCTGTCCTATCCAACAACATCAAAACAACAACAATAATAACTGCAACAACAATGAAAAACAACAAGGACAACAAAAAGGGAAAATAAATAAATATAAAAAATTTTAAAAAGAAGAAAGAATGCTCAACAAATTGTTTGGCTTCATATGTTAACTCTCTTTTCAATCACCAGGTTCCAGAAGCCACCAGGATGCTGGCTAGGCTTCCCTGGATTGAAGACCCCACCAATGTGTCCTGGAGCTCAGCTTCCCCAGAGTCACACCCTACTAGGGAAAGAGAGATGCAGACTGGGAGTATGGACCGACCAGTCAACGCCCATGTTCAGCGGGGAAGCAATTACAGAAGCCAGACCTTCTACCTTCTGCAACCCTCAACGACCCTGGGTCCATGCTCCCAGAGGGCTAGAGAATGGGAAAGCTACCATGGGAGGGAGTGGGTTATGGGGATTGGGTGATGGGAATTGTGTGGAGTTGTACCCCTCCTACCTTATGTTTTTGTTCACTAATCCTTTCTTAAATAAAAAATTTAAAAAAAAAAAAAGAAGAAGAAAGAAGGAGTCAGGTTGTAGCGCAGCGAGTTAAGTGCATGCGGTGCAGAGTGCAAGAACCAGCGTGAGGATCCCAGTTGGAGCCACTGGCTCCCCACCTGCAGGGGAGTCGCTTCACAAGTGGTGAAGCAGGTCTGCAGGTGTCTATCTTTCTCTCTCCCCCTCTCTGTCTTCCCCTCCTCTCTCCATTTCTCTCTGTCCTACCCAACAATGACAACATCAATAACAACAACAATAAAAACAACAAGGGCAACAGAAAGGGAATAAATAAATACTAAAAAAAGAATGAGTGAAAGGAAGAAAGAAAGAAAGAAAGAAGGAAAGGAAGGAAGAGTAAGAGAAAGAAAGAAAGAGTAAAAGGGAGAAAGAAATAAAGAAGGAAAGAAAGGAAGGGAGAAAGAAAGAAAGAAAGAAAGAAAGAAAGAAAGGGAAAAGAAAAGGAAAGAAAAGAAAAGAAAAAGAAAGAGGCAAATTGCCAATAGGAGAAGTGGATTTACTGTGCAGGCACTGAGCCCCAGCAATAACCCTAGTGGGGGTGGGGGGAAACATCACAACCCTAAGGCCATACAGTTTACATTTGACTTTTCTTCCCTATGAAACCCACCTCCAAGAGGAGGGGCCTTTGACCCATATTCATTGTTGTGTCTAGTCTCTATTCTGTACCTACAGACACTTCAAATTTTTTTCCAAACTTGGGGCCTAGCACGTGAGCAATTTCATCACCTTTTTCAGAGAGAAAGAGAGAGAGAGTATAGCACCAGAGCTTCCTCCAGTGCCACAGCATCTCCCATATAACACTGGGGCTCAAAACTGGGTGTACACATAGCAAGGCACATGCCTTACCTGGTAAGCTGTCTGTTGGGTCCTCTATAGACTCTTACATAAATAGATGCTCTCACGAGACTATAGTAAGATGCTGCCAATAAATCCCAAAGAGAAACTAGACCTTTTCTCTTCATTCTGCAAGGGGTTCCACAAGACCCAAGTGACTGGAAACAATTCCTGAAGTGAGCCAAGACAACCACCCTGTAGACAGAGGTCCCTACCTGAGCAGCCTGGTGAGGGCAGCATGTCACAAGCTGACCCCAGCAACTCTGAGACCAACACTGAACTCCCCTCTGTCTTTGAGGGTTTCTCCCAGGAGAAAAAAAATTTTTCCTGACCCTTGGGCCAGAATTGGAAGAAAAGAAAGAAAGAAAGAAAGAAAGAAAGAAAGAAAGAAAGAAAGAAAAGAAAAGAAAAGAAAAGAAATAAGCTGCATAAAGCAGGCTGAACAGAGAGAGAAGAGTAGGCCAAAACCAATATGTCCCTCTTTGCCTTGTTTTTTTAGGATCTCAATTTATTTTCCCAGTTAAGGAAGAGAAGGAGAAGAGGGGAGCAAAGCCTAATGACTCTCCTTGCCCCCTGCCCCTTGCCAGGACAGAGGCCCTCGCAGGCAGGGAGTCAAAGAAAACTTTTCCGAGACTGATTACCAAGAGGGTAACTAGGTACACAGAGCACATGTGAACAAGCTCCTCGTTTCCAATTCAGGACTGTCAGATGGTGATTAATGACTAACAGCCACAGAGCAGCCTTGATTGCCAAGTGCCGTATTGTTAATGCTGACATTTAATGAGGCCGGACACAACTCCAGCACAATTCCACACCATCATCTGCAAATAGTGCTCGACAGACTTAATTGGTTAAGTATTTGTGTGTGTGTATGAGGGAGGGAGAGAGAGAGAGAGAGAGAGAGAGAGAACACGCTGAAGGAAGTGGCAGGGTGCCTGTGTGTGACTATACCCAGTGCAATCATTTCTATTTAATTCTATGTTAGCACAGGGGGTCAGGTGCTAAGTCTGTAACTGTATCTGCAGACCTGCAATGGAGCTTCAGGGCCAAGAGAAAAAGTCTCTGATATAGAGAGACCTCCCCTATGCCCTCCCTGCCTAGCCCCTCCATCTGATCCCTACTGTGGTCTCCACACCACAGGCTGCTGTCTTTCCTCCAGGGCAGCTGGGAGCTGGCATGTTTGTGAAGTTAAAAACACATGAAAGGGAGTTGAAAGAAGAAGTTGTCTAAAAGTGGGCCTGGCTCCAGGGCTCCTGAGAAGCCACTTTTTCACTGGACTCCGATCAATGGCCACTTGGCCCGCCTGACTGGATGGCTCCTCCTTTGCCAAGAGAGAACTGTGCTTTCCCCCATTCCGGAACTCAACACTCTTAGGCAAGAGACGGAATTCACAGTATTGTTCTAGAAATGGAGTCCCAGGCAGTAGGGACAGTGAGACTGGCCAACAAGGAATCTCTGGGCCAAACTGAGTAAGGGGACAAGGGGACCAGGAAAGGAGAGATTGGCTCCACAGGGAAAGGCTAATTCAAGGCAGTGGTCTCCATGGAATACGGGCTATGTTCACCATGCTGTGGCTTGACCTTCCTGAGACAAAAGTGACACCCAGGTCTCTGGAAATCTCATTTTGGAGAATAGGAAATGGACATAGAAAAGCAGCCTAGACAGCTGGATGAGCAGGCAAGTGGGCAGTGCCACGAACATTCAGAGGCCAGAGACTGGTCAGTTCTGAGGAAGAGGCTGGAAATGTCTAGAAAAGACAGGGAGTATAAGTCTGAGAAGAAGACCAGGAGTGGAGCAGTTGATTAAGTATTGGACCCTCAGTTGTGAGGCCCTGAGTTTGATCCATGGCATTGCCAGAGTGATATTCTGGCTCTCTCTCCCTCTTCTCATTAATAATTCATCTTTAGGGGGAAAAAAGAGAGTGTGTGTGTGTTCTAAATGATGGGGTGCCCTATGGTAAAAACAGCTGGGAAGGCCATGGTCCAGGCAAGGGCTTAGGGGCAGTCACACTCTTGTTAGTGACTCCCGAAAGTCTTATCCCTGAAAAAGCCCCCAAATCATCAACAGGCCTAGAAGTCTGCTGAAAATGAATCTTGAAGCCCAGGATATGGTACAGTGGTAAACAGCTTTGAAATCTCAAGCACGAGGTCCCAAATTCAATCCTCAGAACTAATGCTCTCGTTCTCTCTCTCTTTCCCTTCTCTCTAATAAATCTTCTTATCAATTCCAACAGCATTCTATTGAGAAAATGTTGATCTACAGGATTTTTTGGTACACATTTCCCCAAGATAATTATCTGTACATTTCACCCTCAACCAAACCATAATCTTATTCTACCACAGACACTTGGGTTCCAACCTCTTCTTTTTTTTAATATCATTAGTTTATTATAAAAGAAACATAGAAATCATTTACATGATGATAGATTTCAAATTTCAGTGTAATGAACAGTTTCATGATGCCACCTTAACAGTGATTCTAGTCTACCTACTTTCCAAGAATATCACCATCTCTATATAAGAAATAAACCCTGTCATCTAGAACCACTTTGTTGCCCCTGTTTTCTGCCATAAGCACTTTATCTTTAATTTTTACACTAACTGGTTGAATCTCTCCAAACTTTCCTTTAGAACCATATCCAAGAGCTATCACTATTGCCTGCAATACTTTTCCTTGAGATTTTCCTCTTTGGTTACAGTTTCAGCTGCACTCTTGTCAGCTAATACTTGGTCAAACAAGGGAAGAAACTCCTAAATGCCTGTCCTGCCATGACTCTGACCACTTACTGCAATCTGAACTTGGTGCTCACAAACCACCTGAAAGGAGAGAAACTACCCCCCCCCCAATCTCTTAGTTACCCTCCTTTCTCCTCAATGGACTATACACCACTGAGGATACACTGTTCTTTCCTTGGTTTCTTAGAGCCCACTTGTCCATCTCCTTCTAATTTGTCTTGTTCAACATGATTCCCTCTGGTTCTTTCTATGTTGTAGCAAAGGAGTAAAGGAGAAAATGGAAGGAAGGGAGTGAGAAAGGAAGGAAGGCCCGACTCCAGACTTATGACTAAGTCTGCATTTGAACAAGAACCACAAGTGACTATGAGCATGTAAAAATATGTGAAGTGCTGCCTTACGTGCCCTCACCAAGAAACCACACAGAAAAGCAGACCCAAGGGCCTGCTGTCATGGAGTCCCCAAATGTCTATTCACTGCCCTGCTATACCCAACAAAGCCCCATGGGTCCCTACACCGTTGAAAGGGAATTAAGACTGCCCACATCTCCCCTGCACTTCCTGTTAACCCAGCCCTGTGATCCACAGCTGGAACACCTCTGAGAACCATCACTATTGGGTTCTGTTGTCTTTTTTTCATTCAGGACACTGGCACAGCAGGACTGGCAGGGTCTAACTACTATGGAAAGGCTCTTGGAAAAGCCGATGACTTTCCCCAGTGGGTGTTCCAGGTCTAGGGGTCTTTGTTCCAGCCCACTGGTTGGACCTAAATGCCCCTACACTGAGGAATTCAGCTCATTGCTGAGGTCTGCTGTATCTTCACCCAGCCAGTCTTCATCTCCTTGCCATTCCTGACTGCCCAGCACCAGCTGTTCCAGCTGTGGGAGGGACAGGCTCAGAATAGAATAATTAAAAGTTAATGTTCCCACTTACAGCTCTGGGGCCAGAAGTACTGTTACAGTGACCCAACCTTCCAAGCCCTTTCAAGAAACCCTTATACCCACCTTCCCTGCCTGACGTCTCCTCTTAGAAAGAACTGTTAGGTGTTCTTCCCACTAGCTGCCTATCCTTTCCCCCTACTAAAGTAAGCTTTCTCCTCACATTTTTTTATTTGTTTGTTTGTTTTGTTTGTTTATTTAGGTATTTATTATTCAGAGAACCAGATTACCACTCTGGAACATGCAATGCTATGGATAAACTCAGAACCTCATGATTGCAAGTCCAAAGCCTTATCTATTGCACCATTACCCAGGCTACTAGATGTATTTACTTATTAATGAGAGAGACAGAGACAGAGAGAACTAGAGCATTACTCTGGCACATGCAATGCCAGGCATCAAACAAAGGACCTCATGCCTTCAATTTATGCATGCTACCCACTGTACCACTTCCCAGGTGGCTCCTTCAGCTTTTTCAAATGTCACTATGACCACTATTCTGTAGCCCTACTCTGCTCTGGACATGAAGCAAAGAGTGTGGAGGGAAGGAAAGAGGAGGGGAGGAGAGGGGAGGGAAGCCAGGAGCTGGTGTTCCAGTTCCAGCTCCTCTCTTCTCTGGGTGGCCCAGGGTCAAGCACTTTACAAATCTCTGCCTCAGTTTTCCCCTTTACAAGTTGAGGGAACTGCTGGATGAAATTTAAGGTCCTTTTCAGCTGGAACACTCTGATTTCATCTCGGGTAATTTTTGTAAGGACCAAATGAGAGAAGATAATGGGTATTAGGGAGTCGGGCAGTAGTGCTGTGGGTTAAGCACACGTGGCGCAAAGCAAGGACCAGCAGAAGGATCCCGGTATGAGCCCCCAGCTCCCCACCTGCAAGGTAGTCACTTCACAAGAGATGAAGCAGGTCTGTAGGTGTCTATCTTTCTCTCCCCCTCTCTGTCTTCCCCTCCTCTCTCCATTTCTCTCTGTCCTATTCAACAACAATGACATCAATAATAACTACAACAATAAAACAATAAGGGGAACAAAAGGGAATAAATACTTTTTAAAAAAGATAATGGGTATTAAAAAGCTTTGAAGAGGGTATGGTGGTAGCGCTCTTGGTTAAGTGCACATAGTGCACAGCACTAGAAAGGGTTCAAGGATCCTGGTTCCAACCCCCAGCTTCCCAAGGGGACACTTCAAAAGCAGTGAAGCAGGTCTAAAGATCTATCTTTCTCTACCCCCCTCCCCATCTTCCCCTCTTCTCTCAATTTTTTTTGTCCTATCCAACAACAATAACAACAACAGGGGGGTGTGGGGGGTGGCCACCAGGAGCAGTGGATTCGTAGTACAGGCACAAAGTCCCAGCAGTAACCCTGAAGGCAAAAAAAAAAAAAAGCTTTGGAAAAGTTTAAGAGGGCCAGGTAGTGGCACATCTGGTAGAACACATACATCACCATGCATAAAGACCTGAGTTCAAGCTCCTGGTCCCTAACTTCAGAGAGGAAGCTTCATGACCAGTGAAGCAATGCTTCAGGTCTCTTTCCCTCTCCCTCTCTTTCTCCCCCTTCCCTCTCAATTTGTCTGTCTCTATTCAATAAATAAACAAATTAATAAGACCTTCCTTGAAAATAAGACCTTGAAAAGCATTCTCCAGTACCCTGGCAGTCCCCAAGAATGGAGACACATGGTTAGTTCTACTCTCCTGATTCGATTCTTTCTTCGATGGGAAGACGTTTTTAAAAATGGGTGCCTGCAGCAATCCAGCAGGAACCGTCAGAAACACCCTAAATGGAATTTCAAGGAGCTTTTTGGAGACGCCTTCCGGGGACTCATGATACTACATGGTGAGATCTGAATAATCTGGTTCAAGGTGAAAGAAGCAAAAACTGCCTACTGCATTTCTCTTGATCCCCCCTCGTTGTTCTCTCTGAATATCTTAAGTTTGCTGTCTGCTTTCAGTTGCATTTCATAAGAGAGTGATTTGAATGACTGAATTTTTGTATGACATTGACTTAAAAAAAAAAAAGTTGGATGCAGCCATGATTTCTAGAGACATCCAGAAACAATCCAAAAAACTGTTTTTTCCTCTTTTGATTTTTTTTACATCTTGGCATAAATGTGAAATGTTTAATCCTGAAAACTGTATGAATATGGGCGGAGTAGATAGCACAATGGTTATGCTAATGATTCTCATGCCGTGAGGCTTCTAACCATGGTTCTTCTGTTTACCTTTCCACAATTTATTGAGTTTAAACTGTTTAAACAACCTTGAAATCATACTATAAAGGACTTCCAATTATAATGGAGTTATCAATTATAGTAAACTTCTAATCTGCTACAAGTTTTGCTTCATAAGTAAGTGAATTACAGCTGTCAAGTCTTCACATGAAAAAGCATCTGCTCAAATGAAATCCCCAGAAATCCATTTGGACCCCTGTTCTCTGACATCGCCCACAAGATGGCATGACTACTGCAGCTCCCCCCCCCCCCGAAACCAATGATGTGACCTGGCATGACCTGAAGAAACAGATTCACAGACTCCAAAGCTCACTCTCTACAGAAAAGCGGAATTCCGGTGACTGACCTTCCCCATCGAGACAGACGTCCAGCGTTTCATCCCCTGGCATTTCATCCGTGGTCATCTGCTTTGGACCTACACTTCTATAGAACTTACTGGCACACCTCTTGGACACTTTACACAACTTTACAGCAGTTTCCCTTTATGCTGCTGGGTTTCTCAAAGACTGACCGCAGCAGTCCATGGACTTTGCAGCCAGCAGCCTTGGGGACTCTATAGGCCATTTCCCCTCACCTGCAGGCCCTGCCCACAGAGTCAGGAACCTCCCCTTTACTAGGTCCTGCCCACAGAGGCAGGAAACACCCATTGAGGCAAGAGATTCTCCAAGAGACAGGATATGCCCTTTCGCCTGATAGGCCTTTGCCCTTTGAGGCAGGAAACGTGTCCCCTCAGGCCTACTCTTAGCATCACACTGGTTCTTGCTGCTCTCTTACTTGTTCCTCCATGTCTTCTGCCAGTTCTTTTGAAAATGCCTGTACAATATAGGTTTCTGTTCACCCCACACTCCTGATACTATGGCCATTAGTTAAAAAGAAAGGGGGAAATGTTGGTATGCTTCTAAATTCTGCTTCTAAGACCCCTTCTGCTACACTGCTTGAGGCTGTGGTCTATTGACATAATCACTGTTTTCATTGGTTTAATCCCCACTGGTTCCCATGCTATTTTCCTTCTCCCCACCCCCTATCCTATGTACTTCCTCTTCTTGACACTTCTGCCTCAGGATATATAAGGACAGGATTGTGATTAGAGATAGATTAGATTGTGCTGCATTCCACATGAATAAAGACTGAACTGCGTCCCACTCAGCCATAAGTCCCTGGTCATCTGTCTCCCACCTGCAAAGCTAGACTGGCACCACTCCCCTCCCCCCTGCCAGAGTTCCATGTCCCATCCCCTCCATTGGAAGCTTCCCTATTCTTTATCCTTCTAGGAGTATACTTTGGGGGGCTTTGTTTGTTTGTTTTTTGCACCCAGGGTTTTCAGTGGGGCTTGGTGCCTGCACTATGAATCCACTGCTTCTTGTGGCCATTTTTTTCCCCATTTTTTTATTGGATAGGACAGAGAGAAATTGAGAGTGGATGGGGGAGAATAGAGACGGAGAGAAAAAGACAGACACATGCAGACCTGCTTCACCACTTGTGAAGTGTCCCCCCCAACAGATGGGAAGCTGGGAGCTGGAACCCAGATCCTTACATGAGTCCTTACAGTTAGTACTACCTGCACTTAATTGGGTACACCACAGCCCGGCCCCCTGGATCAAAATGTAGAAGGTGAGACAGTCTAGCTTCTATAATTGCTTTTCCACTGGACATGGACATTGGTGGGTTGATCCATACCCCCTAGCCTGTTTTAACTTTCCATAGTGGGATAGGGCTTTGGAGAAGTGAGACTTCAGGACACATTGGTGAAGTCATCTGCCCAGGGAAGTAAGGATGGAATCCTAGTAGCATCTGCAACTTGGTGGCTGAAAGGCAGTAAGATACAAAACAGGACAAATTGTTTAATAAACAGGAACACAAAGGTGGGAGTAGAGCAGATGAAATTCACGGAACACATGTCTTTTCAATGTCCCATTGTTTTCATAGTTCAATTTTTCCTGGGCAGAATGGCTACAACATGAGATGGCAACTTCTATTCCTTTTATATCTTTTCTCAGAGACTAATAATTCACAGAAGCTACTCAACAAACGCTGCTCACAGAGTGACAGACTGATTACCCTCCTGGCTGCCCTTTCATTGAAATGAACTTATAGGCAACAACAAAAAAGTGGTGATCATGGCTTCTTAGGGAGGGAAAGCAAAGAATTTCTTTTAGGTATGCATGTCTTTCTTTTATCAGATTTATGTGTGCATGTTGTTTTTGCTTTTTCCAAATCATTTTATTAGAGAAATGATGTTTTAAAAGATAGTTGTTGTCACATGGGTAAAGTTCCTTGTCTCCTCATGATAGGTGTCTGCATACTACTCCCACCACCAACTTGAGTCCTTTGTCATGTGACCCCCAGCACCACATGGGAGCTATCTGGGCACTAGAGGAAGCCCCAGTGCTGCAGGATCTCTGTCTCTCTGTCAATATGAATATGTGTCCTGGAGCAGTAAAATCCTGCATGTCTGAGGTTCCAGCTTCACAAAAAATTAAATAAGACAAGCTCCATGGGGTGTGTGGGGGGAAATAATCAGATTTGGCTATTCAAATGGAATTTTTAATACCACTTGCAAATTAGCACATACCAGTAGGTCTAAGGCTTAATTCCATTTCCTAAATATTTAGTATCTACTATGTGCCAGGTGCCAAGCCTCTGCACAGTAGTAGGGAGACAGAAGACATAATGTCAGAGAATTTTTAAACAAACATAGTTAGGCCTATATAGCAAAATAAATAGTGGCCATTTCAAAGTAATTATTTTGGAATAATAGATGCTAACTCAAATATCATACCTTCCCCAAAAAAACCTCTGAAATGCTTGGAAAGCCATCTTCAAAACCTGAAAGTGATAAATCTTCATGTGTCAAGATATTAAACAGTCAGGCATAGTCAGTCAGGTCAAAAATCAAAATCATAGCACCTCACGGGAGCACCAGGGATTGCACAAATATTGGCGCAGTACTGTGCTGTCTCTCCTCCTCCCTGAAATAAAAGGAATGGGAGAAGGGCAGAAACTAAGGAGCTAACACAGTCGTTACGCAGAAAGACTTTCATGCATGAGGCACCAAAGGTTTCAGGTTCAAACCCCAGTAACTATCAGAAGCCAATGTTCAGTAGAACTCTGAGGGGGGAAAAAAGAAAAAAAATGTGATTGGGAAGGGATATCAACCACAAAAATAAAAAAATGAAAACATAAGCCATGTGGGGCCAGGTGGTGGTGCAAGCTGCAGCAGGAACATATACTGCACAAGAACCCAGGTTCAAGCCCCCCAGCCCCCACCTGCAGGGGGGGAACTTCACAAGTGGTGAAACTCCCTAGTCCAGCGCCAATGAGTCAGTCTGCACCTTTTCCTTGTTTTCTTCTCTTCTCCCACGTAGGGGGAGAAATTCCTTTCTGAGCCCCAAATTTGTCCAAGTAAAGGTATGGGAATATCCACTGAGTGCACATGTTACAATGCACAAGGGCCTGGGTTCAAGTCCCTAGACGTCACCTGCAGGGAGAAGCATTGCAAGTGATGAAGCAGTGCTGAAGATCTCCCCCCCCTCCCTCCCTCTCCCTCCCCCTCTCCCTCTCCTCCTCCCTCTCACTCTCCCTCTCTCTCTATCTCTAGCTCTCTTTTCCCTGTCTTTCTCCCTTTTCCCCCTCAATTTCTCTGTCATTATCCAGTAAATAGGCAGGGGTATATAACATAGTGGTTATGCAAAGAGATTCTCATGCTTGAGGTTCCAAAAGTCCCAGATTCAATCCCCCAACACCATCATAAACCAGAGATAAGCAGTGCTCTGGTAAAAAAATAAAATAAAATATTAAAAAAGAAAACATAAATAAAATCACTCTGTTTACCTGCTTGAAACTCGGAGTCACCAGGAGTAAAAGCTGAAGTCCACAAGGTGACTTATGAGAACCTATGTGACCCAGTTCCTATGCCCTCCCTCTCAAATTCTTGCCCACTACTTTCTTCTTCAGTCTGTTGATTCCTATTACATGGCCTCAAGCATGCCAGCCATCTACCTACTTAGGGGCTTTGCTCTAGCCATCCCTCCAGTCTCAGAAACCCCCACCCCACCCTCATGTCTGTATGGCCCACTACCTCATTTCTTGTAAGTCTAGTTAATCCACATCTTATCAAAGAGACCTAGTCTGACCATCTGTTTAGTACCTCTATACACATACACCCTGAATCCTTACACTATACACACACATTCCCGACTGCCCTAACCCAGCTCCTTTGTTCTTCATGGTGCTTTTCACCTTTCACTATATATACCATACCAGACCAAACCAGACCAGACCAGATCATACCCTACAATACTTGGTCTATACATTATTTACAATGTATATTGTCTATATCTTCTGGCTAGAGCCTAGGCCCAGGAGAGCTAGTGGTTTTGTTCAGTAACTCCCTCAAATCTAGAACTGACATATAGCTGGGACTAAATAAAAACATATATTATGGAGCCAGTGATGTAGTTCAGTGGCAATTTGCATGGCTTCACATTTATGAGACTCTGGGTTCAATCTCCAGTTCCAGAAATAAATGTCAAATTGGCAGCTGAGGAATACTGTGTAATAGGGACACTTATTACCACTTGATTGTCAACAGGTAGAGAGAACAGAGGAGGGCATTCCAGGCCCAGGAAACCACAAAAGCAGGGACCTCATGGTGTGAATTGATGTGACAACTTTCACAATATTAAGCCAGTGGTTCTTAGTGTTCACAGAGATTTGAATCACTTGAAGAGCTCTTAAAAATATTTCCACAGGGAGTTGGGTAGTAGCACAGCAAGTTAAGCACAGGCGGCGAAAAGCGCAAGGACCGGTGGAAAGATCAGCGGAAGGATCCCAGTTCGAGCCCCAGGCTCCCCACCTCCAGGGGAGTCACTTCACAGATGGAGAAGCAGGTCTGCAGGTGTCTATCTTTCTCTCCCCTTCTCTGTCTTCCCCTCCTCTCTCCATTTGTCTCTGTCCTGTCCAACAATGATGACATCAATAACAACCGCAATAACAACTACAGCAATAAAAAACAAGGGCAACAAAAGGGAATAAATAAATAAATATTAAAATATATATCCACAATGGGCACTAGGAGATAGTTCAGTCAATAGAGAGCATGCTTTCCCATGTGCCTGGATCTGGGTTCAATACCACATGGAAGTACAGTGCATGGCAATAAAGGGAAGATCCATGAAAAATGGAGCAGTGTTGTGGTGTCTCTCCTTCTCCCTCTTCCTACCTCATCCCTCTGTCTCTTTGTAAGTAACATTGAAAGGAAAAAAAAACATGGGGGAGCAGTAAATTAATGTAGGCAAGAGACCTCAGAGGCAATATATAGATATATTTTAATTTATTTTAGACATGTGTGTGTGATTATGTGTATGTCTGTATTCGCTACCCAGACCAATTTTTATTAGGATCAGGAAATGTAATCTAAGCATCACTATTTTTAAAAAGCTCCCCAGTTCATTCTAATATTGAAGAATTAAAAACAACCATAGTATCTAAAAATGAAGAAGGAGGAGGAGGAGGAGAAGAATGAAAAGAAGAAGAAGAATGAGAAAAAGAAGAATGAGGAGAATGAGAAGAAAAATGAAAAGAAGAAGAGGAATGAGAAGGAGGAGGAGAAAAAGAAGAGGAGGAAGAGGAAGAAGGAGAGGAAAGCAGCCTAGGAGATGGCACAGTGGATAAAGTGTTGGTCTCAGGCATACAGTCACAAGTTCAAGCCCCAGTATCGTGTGAGTGATGCTCTGGTTGTCCCTTTCCTCCTCCTCTCTCTGTTTCTCATCAATAGATCACTTTTAAGTTTTTTTTTTTTTTAAAGTTAAGAAAGCATGAGTAATTTGGAAACAGACCTTTAAAAAAAACTGTAGCTGTACCTATATTGTTCGTCTTGTTCCTATTATCACAATAATTTGTCTTTGTCAAGTCAGTCTGGACAAATTAGCTGTGGAAAGATCAGGCAGCATCAACAAAATTGGACATAAACAGAGTCAACCTATACCTACAGAATTCAAAGAAGTTTAAGGGAAACCAGAATACTGGTTTAGATCCTTTGGAAATTTATGTTGCTAATTTCTCCCCACTCACACATTCCCTGGTTACTAGCAATCTGTTTACTGTCTCATGCCAACCCAACCCATGAGCCAAAAGGTAGGTAAACCAGATTTTTGCTACAGTTTCAGAAATCCCTACAGAATTCTTAGCATCCTCTTTCCTCCATGTCCCCTGAAATTCAACATAAATTATGTGTCCTCACTGTAAAAGGTAACCTGGCTCAAGTACATTGGAAAGTATGAGGATGAGGGGTGGGCAGTGGTCCACCCAGCTGAGGTCGCAAGAACCCAGTTTCAAGCCCTCAGTCTTCACCTGCAGGAGAAGCTACATGAATGGTGCAGCAGTGCTGCAGGTGTCACTCTGTTTCTCACCCGACCTCCCTCTCCGCTCTTTCTCTCTGTCTGATCAAACAAAACAAATTTTAATGGCCACTGGGAGTGGTGAATTTCTTGTGCAGGCACTGAGCTCCAGGGATAAACCTGCTGTCAAGGAAGGAAGGAAGGAAG
This sequence comes from Erinaceus europaeus, assembly GCF_950295315.1. Classification (NCBI taxonomy): domain Eukaryota; kingdom Metazoa; phylum Chordata; class Mammalia; order Eulipotyphla; family Erinaceidae; genus Erinaceus; species Erinaceus europaeus. The sequence continues at coordinate 66,546,253 of NC_080163.1, read as the reverse complement.
GAAGGAAGGAAGGAAGGAAGGAAGGGGAAAAGGAAGGAAGGGAGGGAGGGAGGGAGGGAGGGAGGAAGGAAGGAAGGAAGGAAGGAAGGAAGGAAGGAAGGAAGGAAGGAAGGGGGAAAGGAAGGAGAATCCAGTGGTGGCTCACCCAGTTAAGTGCACACATTACCATGCTCAAGGACCGGGCTTCCAACCCTCAGTCCCCACCTGTAGGAGAGATACTTAAGGAGGAGTGAAGCAAGGCTGCAGCTCGTTTGCTCTCTCTCTCTCTCTCTCTCTCTCTCTCTCCCTCTCTCTCCCTCCCTCCCTCCCTCCCTCCTCTTCCACTCTCAGGTTCTCTCTGTTCTATCCTTTTTTTTTTACACCAAGGTTATTGCTGGGGCTCGGTGCCTGTACTACTCCTAGAGGCTATTTTTTTTCCTTTTGTTGCCCTTGTAATTTATCGTTGTTGTTGTTATTGCTGTTGTTGTTATTGGATAGAACAGAAAGAAATCGAGAGAGGAGGGGAAGACAGAAGCGGAAGAGAAAGATAGACACCTGCAGACTTGTTTCACTGCTTGTGAAGCAACCCCTCTGCAAGTGGGGAGCCAGGGCCTCCAACTAGGATCCTTACACTGGTCCTTGTGCTTTGTGCCATGTGCGCTTAGCCCACTGTGCTACCACCCGGCCCTCATAATTTTTTTAAAGATTTTTTAATTTATTAATGAAAAAGATAGGAGGAGAGAGAGAAAGAACCAGATATCACTCTGGTACATGTGCTGCCAGGGATTGAACTCAGGACCTCATGCTTGAGAATCCAGTACTTTATCCATTGCGCCACCTCCCAGGCCACTTTTTTTTTTTAATGGAAGAGAGGGAGGGAGGGAAGTAGGTACACCGGGTACTTGAGAAATGAAGGTGAATCTTCCCACCTCTCCTTCCCTTTATCCTTCCTCCTCTGGTTTCTCCTTTAGGGACCTCAGAGAAACCAAGCCATCAGACCGCACTTCCTGTGGTTGCATTCAGGGGGGCGCATGCTGACTTCTAAGTCCGTCAGTCTCCCCACCCCAACCCCACTGACACGTCCACCCACACATGAAAATCGCTGTCTCCAAATGTCACCGTCGAACTAATGGTACACAGTTAGGGATGAAACTGACAATCCAGGAGGGGCTCTCTGGAAGCAGGAGAGGGGGGGGGCAAACAAAAGTAAGAGCTCTGGGAGTGAGAAAAAGTAAACTTTCCCTGAGGTCCTGACTGCTGACCCAGGAAGGGGCGAGAAAGACAAGACAGAGGGGAGGAAGAGAAAGGAGCTTGCAGGGAAGTGTGTTGGCACTTGGAGGCTGAAGGAGGGGGCACAGGGGCTGCCAGGGAATGGAGACGAGGGTGTGGAAAGACAAGGCTGGAGCGCTGAAGACAAGCTTCCTGGGTTCCACAGGGCTGCCATGACCCAACCCAGACCCAGCCGGGTCACAGCCCGCCCCCCTGAGGCCTCCCCATCTCACCCCCCTGTTCCCCCTCTTCTCTGAGCAGGAACCGGGGTCTGCCAGGCTCTGGCCAACCTGCGGCCTCTCTCCACGCTGACAACCGCTCCCTGAACAGTCAGAGGGGAACAGCCCAGCCCCCAGCAGCGCACCCCATCTGTACAGAGAGGTAACTCGAAACCCCAGAGTCGGCCAGGACAGGAGGGGGGGGAGGCGGTGCAGGGAGTGTTGGGGGGGGGGGAGATGAGGTTTTTCCACTTCCATTCGCAACTGTCAGGCGGGTGATTAATGACCAACAGGTTTGGAATCGCCTTTATTGCCAGATCAGTATTGTTGCCCGTGACAGCTAATGAGGTTGGACAGGCTTCCCCACACTGAGCTTTATGGAGCCAGCTCCCTCCCCTGCAGAGCTCACAAGCCCTGCCAGCTTTTATGCACTGGAATGTTCCAGCCCCACAACCCCCCACAACCCCGCCTCCACCCCCAACTTTGCCCCCCCCAACACACACACCCTCCCAATGCCCTGAACCACCACCTCACTTGGAGCCTTGCCACTTCAGAAAGAAAGCGGGTTAGCAGGGGTCTCCTATCCCCAGCCTGCTCAGAGAAACCCATCTGTTACATCCACACCCCTAAATGTCCCCTCCCAACCCCTAGGCCTCCTGAGCCTGAGCGATGGGATGGGGAAGCTCATAAAAACAAGAAAGCGAAAGGAACAAAAGCAAACATTACAACCCATGGGTCTGAGGCGAGGGAAGAAACTTCTGTATCCTCGGTCCAGATGGTTTCAGCAGTGACCTTTAGGAGCCATTACACCCACGCTTAGCTGTTGAATTCAAGAAGCTGCAACTGGGAAGAGAGCATAATGGTTAGGCAGGAAGATTTCCATGCCTGAGGTTCCGAGGTCCCAGGTTCAATCACCAACACCACTATAAACCAGAGCTGACCTGTGGTCTGGGGTGGGGGTGGGGTGGAGAAGGTGGTGTACTTAGTAAATTGTACATGTTGCAAGGTGCAAATATCCTGCTTCCAGCCCCTGACCCCATATGTAGAGGAGAAGCTTCACATACAGGTCTCTGTCTCTCTCTCTCTCCCTATAGATTGCTCTCTGTCCCTATTCAATAAATAAATAAAACATAGATAAGTAAATAAACTCAAGAAGCTGAGAGCCAGGGTGAGGATGGAGGAATGAGGGAAGATAGGAAAGGAGCTTCACTATGCATTAATAACACTGTTTACTCAGCCACCTTGAGTTTCTGTACACAAAGCCTAGTTTCAGTGCAGAAATCAACTGGGTCCTAGGTCTCTGGGTTAGGAAATAATGATTTTGTTTTCTGTTCCCTTACAAATCATCTATACCTTTGTGCTAGTTCATATCTTGATAAGGTTAAGCATGTGTTTGCCTGGGGTTTAATATTTGAAGGAGTTGGAGCAATGTAATAAGTGAACAGCTTAAAGGGCCCAGAAAGACCCCCTCAGCTTAAAAATCTATTACTTTTTGATGCAATATAAATGTATTTTGCTTCTGCTCAGAGCAATTTCCTAGTTTACTCTTATTAAACCAGAAGACGGCTTAGAAGAGTTCTTGATTTATGAAACACATACTAGATTCATTAAAACCTTAAAAGATTTAATACATTTTATCAGGACATTAAATCTGTGCAGGCTTTTTAAATCAAATACCTGTCATAGTTCATTCCCCCCCACACCCTGCACACTTACTTAAGAACACTACAATGCGGACTGACAAACATTATAGGTGTTTCAGGCCTGATTTCTAAGTGGCATTAAAGTCCTCCCCTGTAAGATTTACAGCCCAGCTACTCTCCAAGTTCCAACTTTTGAAGAACAAATCTTTGCCCTCTTTGGCATTCAGTGTAGTAAGATGAACTGAGAGCTTCAAATACGTGCATTTCCATTTTCCCCGTGACAAGACCAAGGTTTTCTTTTCAAGAATCTGTGGTCCAGGGGGTGGCACAATGGATAAAGCACTGGATTCTCAAGCAGGAGGTCCCAAGTTTAATCCCTTAGTAACACGTGTAGAGTGGTGCTCTGATTCTCTCTCATTCTCCCTCTCTCTCTCTTTCCTATCTCATTAACAAATCAATACAATATTTTAATCATATTTATAGTATAATGGTCATGCAAAATGACTTTGATGCCTGAGGCACTAAAGCTCCCAGGCTCAATCCCCAATACCACCTAAGCCAGAGCAGTACTCTAGTTATAATAAAATAAAATTTAAAAATCATATTTATTCAGCGGGTTAAGCGCAGGTGGTGCAAAGTGCAAGGACTGGTATAAGGATCCCGGTTTGAGCCCCCGGCTCCCCACCTGCAGGGGAGTCGCTTCACAGGTGGTGAAGCAGGTCTGCAAGTGTCTATCTTTCTCTCCTCCTCTCTGTCTTCCCCTCCTCTCTCCATTTCTCTCTGTCCTATCCAACAACGACAACAATAATAACTACAACAATAAAACAACAAGGGCAACAAAAGGGAATGAGTAAATAAATAAAATCAATATTTTTAAATCATATTTATTAATGAAAGAGAAGGAAAGAAAGAATCAGAGCATCACTCTGGTACATGCAATGCTAGGGATCAAACGCTGGACCTCATGCTTGCCATGAGTATTTGACCCCCTGAACTGTCTCCCAGGCCATCAGCTAGGGTGTTTGTTTGTTTGTTTGTTTGTTTTTGACCTGTGCAAGCTCTCCAGAGCCAGCCAAACCTCCCTCTATCTTCCATCTCCCTCCAGGACTCTTCAGGCATCCATGTTTATAGTGCTTCCCTCTGTTACCTCCTCTCTGGCTTCCCGTAGTCCTGACAGAACTGAATCAATACAATATCCACCATGTTTTGAGAAGTCTAGAATGGCTTGTGTTCTTGTTCTCCAATCTCCCAGATGTACACATAGATTTTTATTTTTTTAAAATCTGTTTTATTTATTTCTTAAAAAGCCTCAAGCTAGCAAGGTAAATACTCTACCAATTAAATATTTTCACCGGCCACACTTCCACAACCACCCCACCCCACTATACATACAGACACCTTTGGGTCTACTGCACAACTGTGGTCCCCAGCTACGGGGAATTTGGTTACAATATCCCCCACTGGGGGACATTTTGTGATATCTAAAGATTATTTGTGGGAGGGTATAGATAGCATAATGGTTATGCAAAGAGACCCTCATACCTGAGGCTCCAAAGTCCCTGGTTCATTGCCCCACACCACCATAAGCCAGAGCTGAGAAGTGCTCTGATAAAAGAAAAAAAAAATTATTTGTTACACCTGAAAGGGTTAGGAGAGAAGGTGCTTTGGCATCTGAGAAAGGCCAGAGATACTGCTAAATGGCCTACAATGAACAGGACAGCCCCTTCCACAGAAACAAAGCAAAGACTTAGCCAGCCTAAAGTGTTAGTAGTGCTAAAGTTGAGAAACCCTGCTACAGAGCATGAACAGACCCAAGTGACCTCTCCCAGGCTTCTCTGTTTTCTTTTCTGTCATTTTGTACTAGTGTGCTAATGGTGTATATCGCGTAGCTGTTCACATGTGGGTACAGTTTCTAGTCTCTCCATGAAGGCTCTTTGCAGAACACTCTGACCCACAAATTGGGTCCTTTTGCACCATCATGCAACAGGACCTCAAAGTTCTCTTCTCCTCTTCCCTTCCCCAGAGTCCTTTGCTTCAGTGCAATATACCACACTCAATCTCACCTTTCCTTTGTGTTTTCCCTCTATGTCCTTATTGTCTTTATTTCTTAATTTCTACCTATTCGGTACTGGTACTTCTCTTTGTGGCGTATCTTACTTAATATGATGTCTTTGAGTTCCATCCAAGATAAGGCAAAGGAGATGACTTCATCCTTTTTAACAGTGTATATATACCACAGTTTTTTAGCCACTCACTTGTTATTGGACATCTGGGTTGCTTCCAGGTTTGGGTTATTACTAATTGTGCTGCTATGAACATAGGTGTGCATATGTCTCTTCTAATAGGTGTTTTTGTTTCCTTTCGGTAGCTTCTCTGTCTTTATCACTTAAAATTTTCTCTTACAGGACCAGGAGGATAGCTCATTCGTATAGTGTGTCTGTTTTGTCATGTGCACAGCTCAGGTTTGCTGCCCCCCCCCCCACCGTCACACTGGAGGAAATTTAGTGCTTTGGTATCTTTTTCTCTTTTGTTCTGTCTCAAAAAAAATTACTCAGGGTGAAGCCACAATAATGACAAGACAAACAACGCATGGCTTATAGCTGATATTTATTAAGTGCTTATTGAATTGAATTTCTTTCCTGATCCATTAAGATTTCCCAAATTCGGGGGTCGTGCGGTGGAGCAGTGGGTTAAGCACATGTGGCACAAAGCGCAAGGACCCCGGTTTGAGCCCCCGGCTCCCCACCTGCAGGGGAGTCGCTTCACAGGCGGTGAAGCAGGTCTTCAGGTGTCTATCTTTCTCTCCCCCTCTCTGTCTTCCCCTCCTCTCTCCATTTCTCCCTGTCCTATCCAACAACGAATAGCATCAACAATGGCAATGATAATAACCACAACGAGGCTACAACAACAAGGGCAACAAAAGGGGGAAAAAATGGCCTCCAGGAGTGGTGGATTCATGGTGCAGGCACCGAGCCCAGCAATAACCCTGGAGGGGGAAAAAAAAAAAGATTTCCCAAATTCACAAATAAAGAGGTGAAAAATATTGGCCAGAACATCAGGTGATCCTGCCATGATCTTGAAGACATGATTTAGCCCTCTAACCCACAAGCCATCTAATGTAAAAGGTATTATAGTGACATTATCCTAATGGATAATTATGAGGATCAAATAAGCCACTATAACTGAGTGGTTTATTATTTTTTAATAATAAACCATGTAGTGCTTATTATTTTATTCAACAAGCACTTATTGAGTGCCAATTGTATACTAAGAATTATGTTAGACCCTGGTAGGTAGGGGTGGGAGATACAGAGGTGAAAAAAATGAAGCTCCTACTCTCTGGGAATTCACACTTATGAAAAATCCTGACAGAGTAAGAAAAGTTCACGTTAGATGTATATAACAGATAAAGTGAGTTCCAGACTAGATAGAGTGAGTGCCAGTGTATATAGTGTATATAACTAGATAGAGTGAAAGGGTGGAAACACAGAGAAGCTTCTAGGTGAGTGTCGAAAGATGGATAAAAGTTGGACAAGTAAAAGACACCAAAAACACAATAACAGATGTCAGAAGGAAGGTGGGATATCAGTTTTTTAAAAAACCTATAATGCCAGGCTAAATTTTTTCTATGGGAAATTGATCCTCGGGTTTACTTTTTTTAATATTTATTTATTTAGAGGGATAGTGAGAAATTGAGGGGGGGGAGGTAGAGAAAGGGATAGACAGAGACATACCTGCAACACTGCTTCACCACTTGTGAAGTTTTCCCCCTGCAGGTGGGGGCCAGGGGCTTGAACTCAAGTCCTTGAACACTGTAATGTGTGCATCACCACCCACCCCTATTGGATTTGCTTTTGTAACATAAAAGATTACACTGCACTGTTGGAGAAAATGTCAATTGGCCCAACCCCTGTGGAGAGCAGTCTGGAGAACTCTCAGAAGTCTAGAAATGGACCTACCCTTTGACCCTGCAATTCTTCTCCTGGAGATATATCCTAAGGAACTCAACACACCCATCCAAAAAGATCTGTGTACACCTATGTTCATGGCAGCACAATTTGTAATAGTCAAAACCTGGAAGCAAGCCAGGTGTCCAACAACAGATGAATGGCTGAGTAAATTGTGGTACATATACACAATGGAATACTACTCAGCTATTAAAAATGGTGGTTTCACCATTTTCATCCCATCTTGGATGGAGCTTGAAGAAATCATGTTAAGTAAAAAAGAAAAACAGAAGAAGAAGAAAAGAAAGAAAGAAAGAAAGAAAGAAAGAAAGAAAGGAAGGAAGGAAGGAAGAAAGAAAGAAAGAAAGAAAGAAAGAAAGAAAGAAAGAAAGAAAGAAAGAAAGAAAGAAAAGTGAAATAAGTCAGAAACAGAAGGATGAATATGGGATGATCTCACTCTCAGGTAGAAGTTGAAAAACAAGATCAGAAGAGAAAACACTAAGCAGAACCTGGACTGGAGTTGGTGTATTGCAGCAAAGTAAAAGACTCTGGGGTGGGTGGGTCAAGGGAGAGAGTACATGTCCTGGAAAAGGACGACAGAGGATCTAGTGGGGGTTGCATTGTTATGTGGAAAACTGAGAAATGTTATGCATGTACAAACTATTGTATTTACTGTCAGATGTAAAACATTAATCCCCCAATAAAGGAAAAAAAAATAAAATAAAAAGATCACAGTGGGGCCAGGTGGTGGTGCACCTGATTGAGTGCACATGTTAGAATGCACAAGGATCCAGGTTCAAGCCCCAGGTCCCCACCTGCAGGGGGAAAGCTTTGCAAGTGTTAAAGCAAGGCTGTAGATGTCTCTCTTTCTCTCTCCTTCTCTGTCACTCCTTTCCCTCTCGAGTTCTGACTGTTTCTATCCAATAAATAAAGATAATAATAAAAAAATTAAAAAATATATCACAGTGTAAAAAATGCACTTATTCAAGGCATAAGAGACAGGGTATCACTAACATCGTTTTTTTTTCCCCCGAGATTCATTCATTTATTTATTTATTTATTTATTTATTTATTTATGAGAAAGGAGGCAAAGAGATAGCAACATTGGAAGGGTCAGGCTCAAAGTACAATAATTAAAAGCTAGTATTTCTGTTCACAAGAGGGGATGCTCCATGAGTGGTGAAGCCGTGCTGCAGGTGTTTCTCTCTCCATCTCTACCTCCCACATCCCTCTTAATTTCTCTATGTCTATCCAAAATTAATTAACTAATTAAAAATATTTAAAAAGAAAAAAGTTAAAAACATTCAGGTCCTGGAACATGATGGCAGATGGGGGCCTAGTGGAGGTTGTACTGTTATGTGGAAAACTGGGAAATGTTATGCATGTACAAACTATTGTATTTTACTATCGGCTGTAAACCATTAATCCCCCAATAAAGAAATTTTTTAAAATTAAAAATAAATAAAAGCAAGAAGGAAAAATAAAATAAGAAGAAGAAGAAGGAGATTCCAAATGGTGGGGCTGGGTGGTAGCACACCCAGTTGAGAGCACATGCTACTATGCACAGGGACCTGGATTCAAGTCCCCAGTTCCCACCTACAGGGGAGGAAGCTTCATGAGTGATGAAGTAGTGCTTCTGGTATCTTTCTCCTTATCCCCCTCCCCCCCCTTTCAATTTCTCTCCTAGAAAATAAAAAGGAAGTGGGCCAGCGGTGGCACACCTGATTGAGTACACACACTACAGTGCCCAAGAACCCAGGTTCAAGCCCCCAAGTCTCCACCTTCAGGGGGAAAGCTTCAAAGTGGTGAAGCAGTTCTGCAGGTGTCTCTCTGTCTCTTTCCCTCTCTACCTCCCCCTTTCTTCTTTATTTCTGACTGTCTCTATCAAATAAATAAAGATAATAAAAAATTTTTAAAAGAAAAGAAAAGGGAAGATGGGGAGCAGGTGATGATTTACCCAGTTAAGCGCACATAGTACTAAATGCAAGTACCCATGCAGGGATCTGGGTTCAAGCCCCTGGTTCCCCATCTGCGGGGGGGGGGGGGGGACACTTCACAATCAAGGAAGCATGTCTACAGGTGTCTATCTTTCTCTCTCCCTCTCTGTCTCCTCTTCCCCCTCTCAATCCTATCCAATAAAAATGGGACAGTAGAACCCCAAAGGTGTGCCTCATCCTGTCAGTCTCCCTGCCTCACAAAGTGCCCCGCACTTCTGATACTATGGCCATTAGTTAAAAAGAAAGGGGGAGATGTTGGGCAGTACACCAGCTTCCCCCTGCTTAACTCTGCAGTCTATTTACATAACCAGTTACCTAAGAACCGCCCTGCCTGCAGGGTATTGGTTTAATCCCACTGGTTTGAACTATCTTTTTGCTCTGCCCCCTCTCCTAGTCACACTCTGATTTCCACCACTCTCTTTTTGCTCCACCCTCTCTACATCACATCCTGTTTCCACCCTACTTGGCGAGTATAAATACAGCTGCTCTTCTGATTAAACACACTTGGAATTGCCTTCCGGCTCCCAGAGTCCCAGAGTCTCTCTCCTGTAATGCTAGCCCAGCACAAGTTCCTGATCCCTCTCCCATGCAGCAGCCTAGGTTGGCTCCAGTCGAGTTCTCTCCAACCCAGAGAGCACTTGCTCGGGAAGAAGCACCCTCAGGCTATCCCGGCATCTGGAGAATGCTCTTCAAGTTAGAGTAGTCCTTCTTCGCGGGAAACATGCAAGAGGAAGTCCAGAAAGTTCCAGGGGCAATTTCCGTGCATCTCCCAAGCTCTGCGATCACAGTCATAAGGAACCAAAATGTGGCCCAGAGCAAAATGTAGTCCTCCTCGGGAAACATGGGAGAGGGAGTCCAGAAAGTCCCAGGGGAAATCTCTGCACATCTCTCAAGCTCTTTGATCACGGTCATAAGGAACCAAAGTTCCCGGTCAGGGAACCAAAGTGTGGCCCAGAGCAAAATGTTCCAGAGACAGAGAAACTGTCTCATGAAGAAAGAGTAGAGGCTTTGGGAAACCTCTTCATAAGTAGAAAGGCAGGCCATGACGGATGGGTAGCCAAGTGGCTTTACTTATCTGGTCTTCTTAGGTCTGCTGCTTGTGTGTGGAGCCAAGGTTCATGCCCCACTTGGGCACCATATGCCGGTCGCTGTTTGGGGCACCAGTTGCCAGGCTAGCTTCACGGGCGAGAGAGAGATACAACCAGGGACTCATGGCTGAGTAGGACGCAGTTCAGTCTTTATTGATGAAGAATGCAGTGTGATCTAGCTATCTCTAATCACAGTCCTGTCCTATATATATCTCCTGAGGCAGAAGTGTCAGGAAGAGGAAGTACGTAGGATAGGGGGTGGGGAGAAGGAAAAAAAGAGCAAACCAATGGAATTAAACCCATGAAAACAATGATGATGTAAATAGACCACAGTGGCAAGCAATGCAACAGAAGGGGTCTTAGAAACAGAATTTAGAAGCAGACCAACGGGGGGGGGGGGAGGAATGGCCTCCAAGAGCAGTAGGTTCACAGTGCTGGCACCGAACCCCCAGCGATAACCCTGGAGAGTGGGGGGATAAAAGGAAAAAGGAAAAAATGGCCACCAGAAGAGTAGATCTGTACTCCAGGCATCAAACTCCAGCAATAGCCCAGGTGGTAATAATAATTAATTATAATGATGATGATGATGATGATGTATCCAGGTGGGAAATCACTGGTATGGAATGGAATGTGTCTCCCTTATCCTCTAACATCCACACATCAAGTACAACAGGTATCTCTTTGCCTATAGCAAAGAAAAGTTTGAATGATATGGAAAGAAGTATAGCAAATACATGCCAAAAATCCCATACTCCTGGAGTTCAGGAGATGGTGCAGTGGATCAAGCACTGAACTCTCAAGCATGAGGTCTGGAGTTCGATCCCTGGCAGCACATGTACCAGAGTAAGGTCTGGTTCTTTTTCTCTCTCTTCTTCTATCCTTCTCATTAATAAATAAATAAAATCTTTTTAAAAAAGAAAGGAGACTCCATCCTCCTTAAAATTCCTAAGATTATTATGGATTTGAAGATGTCAATTGAATAGTTATCCCAGGCCAAACAGGCCAGAACACACTTCCAACCACAAGGTGTCTTGGTGTAGCTGCCCAGGGTAGCAGGTGACTTTCTTCTCACTCTCCAAATGCACTGTGGACCTTGACCATGCCCCCTCTCCGGAGACTCCTTCCCCATCAATCTCTCTTACTCCTTGATTAAAATCCATAGGTTGGTAAAAAAAAAAAAAAAAAAAAAAAAGCAGGCAACAATGCCTATAATCATCAACAGATGGACAGGTGAACAACTTATTGCAGGGCAGGGGATGGTTGTGCAAAGAGACTCTCTCATGCCTGAGGCTTAGAAGTTTCAGGTTCAATCCCCTAAGCAGTGTTCTGGTAAAAAAAAAAAAAGAAAGAAAGAAAGAAAGAAAGAAAGAAAGAAAGAAAGAAAGAAAGGAAGAAAAGAAAAGGAAAAAAGAAAGAAAAAAACACTTTATTGCATAGCATTGCAATGGAATAGAGCACAGCTATAAGAAGGGATGAACTACTGATATACACTCAACAACAAAGATGCAACTGAAATCCATTTTCTGGGAAAAATAAAAGTCACTGAGGGGCTGGGTGGTGGAGCACCTGGTTGAGCACACATGTTACAATGCACAAGGACCTGGGTTCAAGCCCCTAGTCCCCACCTGCAGGAAGAAAACTTCACGAGTGGTGAAGCAAGGTTGCAGGTGTGTCTCTGTCTTTCTCTCTATCTCCCCTTCCTCTCCATTTCTGGCTGTCTGTATCCAATAAAAATTTTAAAAATTTAAAAAAATTTATTTTGGGGGAGGTTTTTGATAACTGTTTCAATTTCATTGGCTGTGATGGGCCTGTTCATGTTATCCACTTCCTCTACTGGGGAATGTTATGCATGTACAAACTATTGTACTTACTGTTGAATGTAAAATATTAATTCCCCAATAAAAAAATCAGAAAAAAAAATTTTTAAGTCACTGCCCTGTCACAAGCCCCCTACCCCAAAGGGGGGGGGGGAAACAAAGCACTAACTGTATGATTCCATTTATATAAAATTCTACAAAATACAAGCTGATCTTTAGTGACAAGCAGATCAGTTGTTTCCTGGGAATGGGAGAAACATGGAGTGAGATGGGGAGATCACAAAAAAGTATAAGGCAATTTTAGGGATTAATGCATATGGTTATGGTTACTTGATTGGGGGCACAGTTTCCCAGGTGTACACATGTCAAAACTATCAAATTGTACACTTTATTTGCACTTTATTGTGTGTCAATTATACCTCAATCAAGCTATAAAAACATAAAATCACAAAGTGATCCTTAGGTGACTGCCAACTCCACTTTTTTCATGATTCCTCTTTGATTTATGAAACTGCCTTGAAGAAATATCATTAGACCCAAGAAAATACCCTTTTGTTCTTAGAAGCCTCCAGTACTGCTTTTTCCAACTGAAAATAAGGGACAAGTCCTAGATAACCCTCTTAATAATTAAAGGAATATATTACACCAAAGTAAAAGATTTGGAGGGGGTTGGGGGGTCAGGTCCTGGAAGACAGAGGAGGACCTAGTGGGGTTTCAACTGTTATATGGAAAACTTAAAAGTGTTACACAGGTACAAACTATTGCATTTTACTTTGGTGTTGACTGTAAACCATCAATTCCCCAATAAAGAAACTAAAAAAAAAAAACAACTATCTTAATAAGTATACTGGATTGCTAATCCAGTCTGACTTTGCATAATAAAAAAAATTATTAAATAAATAGTTCTTTATCCCTCTTCCTTACTGAAATCTTATAAAACTTCTCTGAAATATGAACTCTATTCTCATATTTCAAGATAGGGAAATAGAAATAAGTATAAAATAGTTTTTCTATCAATTTCTAACTTGTGATATAAATTATCAAAAAATTTTTAGAGTTTTCTGGTTCCTTTGTATTTACTAGTTCTTTTTTTTTAAAAAAGGGCTCTAATTGAGAAAAAGAGTCTCTTTTAATTGTGTAAGAATAAACTGAAAAAAATAAAAATAGAACTCCAGTGGTCTGGGAGATGGTACAATGGATAAGGTTCAAGCATGAGGTTCTGAGTTCAACCCCAGCAGCACATGTACCAGAGTGAAGTCTAGTTCTTTCTCTCTTATCTTTCTCATTAATAAACAAATAAAATTTAAAAAATAGAAATCCAGAAATAAGAAACTATGAATTGTTAGTGGAAGAGTCTGGCTCTTTTTTTGTTTGTTGTTTTGTTTTGTTTTGTTTTAAATCTTACTTCAAACTACAGTGACAAAATGATTCCATTTAAAGTTGCATAATTTTTTACCACTGGTCTACATTCCTGGAAGGTTACATGTGACCTTAAATGTGTTAAGAGTGTGTGTATTAAGTTAGACCTTACTTTCTAATCCATTTATCATGGGAAAGAGACAGACTTGGGATCATTTGAATTCTGTCTTTGTTATGTACAAACTTGTAATCTTGGGCAATCCCCTAATTTCTCTAAGTGTCAACTTCCTCCTCTAAAATGGAATTGAACTCAAAGGGCAGACCTGAAGAGATTATATAAGATTTTTAAAAGCATGGGGCCTAAATAGTACATAGAAAGTACTCAATAGTGCCTTATGAAATCTGAATTGTAAATATCTATTGAGGTATAATTTCAGAGGTTCTTATCTCTTCTTCTGATAACCTTCATTTGGTTATTACTCAACACCACATAACTTTAAGCTTATCCTTCTCTCACCATCTGTCACACTAATAATCTGGGTCAACAAACATACACATTAAAGGAGTTTACTATTTAAAACAGAAGTACCTAACACTTATTAACCATTGAAAATGTGCCAAGTATTGTGTGTGCTGTTCTTGATTTGTCACTTAACCCTTACAACAGTAGTATGTTTCCTACTATTACCTCTTCCCCTATTTTACAGATAAATTGAGGCACAGATAATTTAAGTCTGTTTTCCCAGGGTCACATAGCCAGGAAGAGGTATGGCAGTTTAAATCCAGGCAGTCTAATGGTGGACTCTCTGTTCTTAACCCACTGCAAATATCTTAAATGAATTTTTTAGCACTTTTGTTTAAAAAAAAAAAATCACATTACCTGTTTGGTAAGTTTAGATATGAGTCACAAATATCACCAGTCTCTTAAGAGAAGAATTTTCAGAAAGGTTAAATCATCATCTACAGAAGACCATCTTCTGTCACCATCAAACAACTCAGACCTGGTTTAAAATATATATATATATATATATATATATATATATATATATATCCTCCTGAAAACACAATCTCACAACAAAAGAGCATCTTCTGTCACCATCAAACAACTCAGACCTGGTTTTTTTTTAAAAAAAGAATATATATATCCTCCTGAAAACACAATCTCACAACTTGTGCTCAGTCAGAAAACTCCCACTAGGGCAGAGGAGACAGCATAATGATTCTGCAGAAGACTTGCATACTTGAGGTTCTGAAGTCCCAGGTACAAGCCCAAGCACCACCATAAAAAAAAAAAAAAAGCTGAGCAGTGTCTGGTCTCTCTCTATATATATCTTTCATTAAAATAAAATTTAAAGAGGAAGGAAGGAAGGAAGGAAGGAAGAAAGAAAGAGAAAGAAAGAAATCCCGACTAACCTAAATCTTTCATGCAGTAGGAATCCATTCACCCGAAACTGATAAACTAATACACTGAACATGGAGAGGAAAAAACTCGTTTCAACAGGATCAAGGAAGAGATATATGGCCCATCAGGAGAGAGAGAGAGAGAGAGAGGCACGGAGAGATGGTCCGTCAGGAGGGAGAGAAAGTGTGTGTGTGTGTGTGTGTGTGTGTGTGTGTGTGTGTGTGTGTGTGTGTGTGTGTGTGTGTGTGTGTGAGAGAGAGAGAGAGAGAGAGAGAGAGAGAGAGAGAAGGAAAGCCATGTTTATGGGAGTGTGCACAAATCTCCCTTCACCCTGTATTTACTGAGCCCCTAAGCATTGAGTCCCTGCCTCCAGGGGACTTGGCAGACAATGCAAGCAGTTGAACTTAGGATGTGTTAAGAACAAGGAATCTTTCATTCACTGTTCCCCTCTCGCACCTCACTGGACACAGTGTTCAGTTTTGTGAACCTCGTTCATTAAAACTGGGGAATAGTGTGATTCCTTTTTAATGTCTTTTACGGTCCTGTGGGGACCTCTAAGCCATAGCTTCGGGGAAAGGATAAAGCTCTATTCAAAACAGGGACACGGAATGATACTGTTTAAAAAAAAAAAAAAAAAAAAAGACACACACTTAACAACGGAGCTTCGCTCAGTTGTGCTCCCAAAAAGCGGTAAACAGGCGGCTGCAATAGCCGCCACTTGCAGAAAGGAAAATACGAATAAAAATTAAATATGCTTTGCTCAAGAAAGCAATTCGAAGCAAACTCCAAAGCAAAAAGCGAGACCGGCACTTTTGGTCCTTCCACCCGCATCCGTACCCGCAGTCACTCGCTTGCCCCCGCGGGTCACCCCTATCCCCGCAGCGGCACGCGAGTGACATCCTAGCTCGAGCTCCTGCTGGCCGGGTCCTACTTGCGGGCGCCCCCTCCTGGCGGGGGTGGCGGGGGTGGGGGGAGGAAAGGGGCGTGGTCTTCTCGCGGGGAGTGATGACGTCACCTAAGCGACAGGTTCCCGAAAGGAAGTAGCGTGCCGAGGGGTGTGGCGGTTTCTGCGGTTGCACGGGGCTTCGGACGTGTACGGAGCGCCTGGAGGGACAACCCGGTACGCGGCCCGCGCCCCTTCGTGCGCTCGCTTAGGCCACGGTGGCTGCTCGCGGCCACCTCCCTGCCAGCTTCCCTCCTTCCTTCTCTCTCAGCTCAGCTCAGCCACCCCTGGATGGAGCGTGACAGCAAAGCCCATTGTGCCCGTTTCCCTCTAAGGCGGGAGTGAAGGGGGTCGCGGGGAGACCCTGCCCGGGGCGGTCGGGACGCGCGGGGAACGGGGAAAGGGGGCTTCGAGGCGAGAGGGGGACGCCCCGGGGGAGGAGGCGCGTTTGCAAAAAGGACGCCGCTGCAGATCGGTAGCTGGAGGCCACCACGTTCAAAATAATAATAGTAACAATAATACTACTAATAATAAGCGCCTCGCCTATGCCTGCGCCCGGCCGGGTGCTGTGAGACCCCGGGGAGCTGGGGGGGGGGGTCAAGCCCCCTGTGGGTTCTGACTCTGGCGGTGAACTCTGTCAGTTACTATCGGGGTCCCCCCCCCAAAAAAAAATCATTCAGTGTTTAGGAAATGAGTCTCCAGATGCTAAGTCTCTTTCATCTCCGTGCCGACGCAGCCGGATCCGAAAGCCCGGAGTCTGCCCATCCCTGTGGGGCGCGGGGGGAGAGACACCCTTCTGTCCCCTCTGCACAGGCTGGGAGACTTGGACAGGTGCAGTGTGTCCGTCCAGGTTGTGGGAGGGAGGCTGGTTTCCGTCTGATTGATTCAGAGGCCCGACAGACACACACACACACACACACACACACACACACACACACACACACACGTAGTGTGTCTGTCCAGGTTTTGGGAGGGAGGCTGGTTTCTGTCTGATTAATTCAGAGGCCCGACAGACAGACAACACACTCAGGTGCAGTGTGTCTGTCCAGTCTGGGAGGGAGGCTGGTTTCCATCTAGTTGATTCAGAGGCCTGATCCCCCACATAAACACAAACACACACACACACACAGGTGCAGTGTGCCCGTCCAACTGGCTTCCGTCTAATTGATTTAGTGGCCGGCAGACACACACACACTTGAAGCCCTTGGTGATTGTGGAGGAAAAGGCCAGAGAATCTCCCACGTTGGGACTCTGCTCACATTGCTGTCTCTTCACTCCAGCATCTGAAAGGACTTAAATAATGGTTTCCTCTGAAATGGCAAAGCAATTAGGATTTGGGAGGCTCTGGCCAGAATTACATAGCCACAACCGCCTGTCATTTGACATCCTCAGTAATTTGGGCCAGCGTGCTACAGCTGCCTCCCGCCCCCACCCCTCACTCGCTACTAGTCTGAGCCTCCCCAGTGACAGCCCGCTTGCTCGCCTTAACAGGAAGAGGAAGGAGGCTGTGTCCTGACCACGCTCACTTGGCGCTGGTTTCTCCCTTGGTCCACGGCTGCATCTGGAGCCGCTTCAAGGAGGTGGGAAGTAGAAAACCACAGTTACGGAAGGAGACTGTCGACTGAGAGAGCAAGATGAAGAGAGTTGTAGATCTAGCCATATGTTCACATACAGCAGGCTAGAAGTGAGCCACTTTCAGGGAGCCAGGCTTGGTGAGAGAACTGTCATAGCTTTTCTATATGTCAGCCCATACATATTTTCCATTTTTTTTCCTCTTCCCCCTCAGGATACACGTTCCCTGATGGCTCAATTGGGAGCAGTCGTGGCTGTGGCTGCCAGTTTTTTGTGTGCATCTCTCTTCTCATCAGTGCACAAGATAGAAGAGGGACATATTGGGGTATATTACAGGTAAGGCAGGGACAGTAAGAAGGTTGCAACTTCCTGTTAAGTGAATCTCTACTAAAAAATCACTGCTTCAAAGATTCTGCTGGATGTCTGTATTTATGTTTTGTTGAATGAAGATGCCTTTTAGATTAGAATTGGGGTGAGGGGCAGCTGGGCAGTGGTGCACCTAGTTGAGCATACATATCAGCATACTCAAGGACCTAGGTTCAAGACCTCAGTGCCCACCTGTAGGGAGGTGAGCGAGGAACTTCACAGTCGATGGAGCAGTGCTGCAGGTGTCTGTCTTTCTCTACCCCTATCTCTCTCCCTTCTTAATTTCTCTGTCCTTTCAAATAAGAGGGAAAATGGCTGCTAGGAATATTTATCTTGCAGGCACAGCCCCAGCAATAACCATGGTGGCAGTAAAGAGTAAATACATAAATAAAATGTTGTGTCAGCAACCATTGGGAAGGAAATATATAAATGTATATGTGCATTTATATATACATATGTATATATAATACATATATACATGTATGTTAAATTAATATTCTAAGCTGATGGTGTGACTGAGAAATTCTTACAAAGAGACAAAACCTAAAGCAAATCAGTGCAGATTATCCCAAAAACACTGTTTTCTTTTTCTTTTTTTATATTTATTTCTAACGATAGGAGAGTAATTGAGAGGGAAAGGGGGCCGAGAGACAGAGTGACATCTGCAGTACTTCACTGCTTGTGCAGCTTCCCTCTTGCAGGTGGGAACCAGGAGTTTGAACCTGGATCCTCTGCATGATAATGTGTGTGCTTAGCTGGGTATGTCACCACCCAGACCCAAGACATTGTTTTCTACTGCATCCCACTGGGCATCTTATTGCCACAACTGATACCTCTGATGAGTGCAGTTCTTGATGCCAACTTGAGATGTTCTCAAGTTCTTGATGCCAACTGTTCTGCTAACTTAGACCAGAGTCTTCAAGCTAACATTTCAAGAGGGGGAAGCAAGAGAGCCTTCAGGGTGATTTATAACATCTCAAGCTCTAGGGTAATGGTTCTTGGGCTAAGAATCATTATGTCACTGTTTGTTTTATTGCTCATGTTAAGGAGTGTATCTTTGACTTCTTAATGTAAGGCAGAGAAGTGCTTATAAATCATGTGCTACTCTCCTTCTAGCACCCTCCTTAGCCTGGGTTTTTTTAAATTTTTTTTGCTTTAAACCTTTACAAATCCTCTCTTAATATGTTCCCTGTGGTGATTATTTTTGAATTCCCAATAGCAACTTCTAACCCTCTTACTAGGTTCTGTTCTTTATTTTTCCCTTTCATCAGCTTATATTTCCCCAAATAGGTTTTTAATTTTGTTATCATATATATACAACCTGATTAGGAAGGCAACTCTACTGCCAAAAGGAATATTAAAATGATTATGAAGCATACATAATATTATTCTTTTGGTGGTTTGTGTCACTGAAGTCTAACATTGGTACAGTTAGTTGATAACTATATTACTGAGTTTATCTGCACTAGTGGACTGCTTAAAGCTCAATGGATATGAAAAAGCAAAACAGACGGCCTCTCTTGAGTATAAGTAGGGATTCTACTGTCATTGTTCTGCTAAGACTATGTACCTACTCTTCTCACTGCAAAAGCATGAAAACTAGTTTCATGCTTTACCATCAGGCTTGCTATAAAATAATAGGATCAAAGTGAGACCAAGGGATCTGTGAATATGGCTCTGGCATATGCAATTCCATATCATACGTTTATGAGGTGGAAGAGAAAGTTGACCCAAACTGAACTAATAGACCCCTCTTGCAAACTGAACACATTTCTCTGTTCCTTCTCTACAGAGGTGGTGCCTTGCTGACTTCCACTAGCGGCCCTGGTTTCCATCTCATGCTCCCTTTCATCACATCATATAAGTCTGTGCAGGTATACCTGATTTGTGTAGTGTGACTGGGTGACTACAGGCATGGGGTGTTGACTAAGGAATAATTTCAGATTATTTAGTCAAATGAAATAGCTCATTTGGATAGTGTGCCACTTTGCCATGTGCACGACCCAGGTTCTAACCCAGCCTTCACCACATTGGAGATAGCTCCAGTGCTGTGGTCTCTTTAATTCCCTCCCTCCCTCCCTCTCTATCTCTGGGGGAAAAAAAAAAAAAAAAACAGAAAGAAGGGGCCAGGTGGTGGCACACCTGGTTGAGCACACATGTTATAGTGCACAAGGACCTAGGCTTGAGTCCCCAGTCCCCACCTGCAGGGGGAAAGCTTCCTGAGTGGTGAAGCAGGGCTGCAGGTGTCTCACTCCCTCTCTATCTCCCCTTCTCAATTTCTGGCTATTTCTATCCAAAAAAGTAAATAAAATAATTTTTAAAAACCAGAAAGAAAATTACTTAGCCATTGGATTAATATAATGTCTTTACAGAGAACCATTTAAGGATAATTTGTATGTATGGAGAGAGAGAGAAAAAAAAGGGAGAGAGAGAGAGGCACTGTGAGACTGTGGCTATTTAATCTGGAGCTTTCTTAGATTGCTGAAATAGCTAAATGGGGTCATTCCTATGACCTATCAGCTCCAACTTGGAATTATTTCTTCATTTCAAGAAACGTAGTAGAGGAACATCTGTTGGGAATCTATAGAAGCAAAATTGGGGTATGTGTGTCGATATGCTTTATCATTTATTTATTTATTTATTTTGGATAGAGACAGGGAAATCAAGAGGGAAGTGGGAGACAGAGAGAGAGAGAGACATGCAGCACTGCTTCACCACTTTGAAGCCTCCCTTCTGTTGGTGGGAACTTGGGATTTGAACCCTGTTTGAGCACTATAATGTGTGTGCTCAACCAGGTTCACCACCATCTGGCTCCCTGTCTATGTGCTTTAAATCATAGACTCCCATGATAAACTAAAAAATAAAATATGGTCATTTGCTGGTTTTTATTTGAACTTTGGAGATGTGAATATAATTTCTGAGAGGGAAGAGAAAACTTGTACTCGATGAGGGTACTGACATGTAAATTAGGAGTAGAATTAGTTAAGACGAACCTCAAGCCTGCCTAATTTAGAGTAGCCATCTGAAGTCTGTCCAGCTAAGGAAAATGAGGTTCATAAAATAACTCTTAAATTGGCCCAGAAAAATATCCTGGGATACTTTATCAGCACTTTCTCTAAAAGTTTCTTTAGCCATTTACCTTACCTTACAGTTTTCAAAGTAAGGTATAGCATTTACCCACATTATTTTATTTGAGTCTGACAGTAATCTTGTAAATGAGCTATGGATGTATTGACTGAGACAGGTTAAATGAATCTGCTATTTCAAGTCAACTGAATTAAATGGAAGTGGTAGCAGTAAGTACAGATCTTATACCTTCAGGGGCTTTCTTTTCTCACTAAACCACTATTACTCAGCTTTGTACATTATGGTGGTTCTCTCACAGTGAAGCTGAAGTAGGTGCCTATGCTTGGTGTGTCTCACATCTTTGAAGTAAGGAGGACTGGGTGAGGTTTAGATACTTAACAAACGTATAACTGAACCCAAAAAATGTATTCATGGACAAGGCCACTTGGAGTTTGAAAAAATCATTTACCTTGTGTTTACCACCCACGTTATAGCACTGTGTGCCTCCTTTATTTCCAGACCACACTTCAGACTGACGAGGTGAAGAATGTGCCCTGTGGGACTAGGTAAGATACACAGAATAAGAGCTGGGTGACTATCATAAGAGACAGTGAAAAAGAGGTATCCCTTAGTGGTTCTACCAAGGTTCCTACCTCCAGGTCCCCCTGTTCTACTTTAATGAGTTGACTAGAGAAAAAACATAAAAGACAGGTTCAGAAGAGCCTTGAATGGTGTTAGAAGTTTTGTGGTGTTTTTTTGTTTTTTATTTTTCATGTAAAAGTCCACAATGGATTTTAGTAGATAAATAACATGATAAAGGAACATAAGCTTAACTAAGTAGGAAGAATGTCTTGAAGGTAGGGGGAGATCTTAAGGACAGAAAATCCAAAGCGTGTACTACATATAGTCATCAACTTAACAAGTAAAGATCTAGAGTAGGATACGAGAACAAAGTTCACAACACCATGAAGAAACACAAATTCAGCCTTAGGGGATCACTCAGGATACCTGACCTGATTTCATCACAGAGTCATTGTGTTTGAAGGGGGTGTTGAGTTGGAAAAAGACTTAAAAGACAAATGCATTGAGTAGAATCTGGTTCCAAAATAATATTAGTAACTTTAAACAACATAAGAAGTATATAGTCAAGTCTGGACTGCCATAAGCGAATACCACAGACTGAGCAGCTTAACAGAAATTTACTTTCTCACAGGTCTAGAAGTGCAAAATCCAAAATCAATTTCATATATATATACTTTCCTTTGGTGTATGATGGTGCTAGAGATTGAACCTGGGACCTTTGGTGTCTCAGGCATGAGAGTCTTTTTCCATAACCATTCTGCTACCTCCCCAGCCCCCAGCAGAATTATTTTCTGGTACAGCTTCTTTTCCCAGCTTCTTCTTCTAGCGTTTGCCTTTTCTCAGCTTGTAGATGGCATCTCTGTGTCCTCATATGGCCTTCCATCTATGCATGCAGAAGAAGAGTTCTCATATGGAGTTCTGGTGGTGGGAATTCTGTGGAATTGTACCCCTCTTATCCTATGACCTTGTCAGTATTTCCATCTTATAAATAAAAAAGTTTTTAAAAGAAAAGAAGAAAAGAAAAAGAGTTCTCTGGTGTGTTGCCTTTTATCAGTCCACTTGAATTAGGCTCCCACCCTTATATCCTTATTTAATGTTCATTACTTCATTAAGAGACCTGTCTCCAGATATAGTCACATTGGGGGAATAGTTTCAACATCTGGATTTTGGAGGCCATAATTCAGTCCATAAAAGCATCTGGTAGAACACATGTGCTACAATCCGCAAGAACTCAGGTTCAAGCCCCTGCAGGGGGAAAGCTTTTCCCCCTCAAGTCCACACCTACAGGGGGAAAGCTTCATTGGTGGTGATGCAGTGCAGCAAGTGTCTCTCTGTCTCTCTCCTTCTTTATCTCCTACTCCCCCTCTCAATTTCTCTCTCTGTCCAATAAATAAATAAATAAATTTTTGTTTAAGAAAATGAACTATTGAGGAAATCTGAAGAAGACCTGAGTTTTAAGTGATGTTAAGGAATTATTGGTAACCTCTTATATTTGAGAATAGTGTTGTAACTGTGAAGGAGTAGGTCATTATTCTTAAGGAATACTTGCTAAAGTGTTTAGAGGACAGCCTGAAGGTAGTACAGTGGAAAGGGCATTGCACTCTGAAGGCTGAGGTCCCAAGTTTGATCCTTGGCTTCACATATGTCAAAGTAATACTCTGGTTTTCTCTCTCCCCCACCCTCTTCTCTCATTAATAAATATTTTTTTAGTTAATGTCACAGAGATGTTTAGAAGGCATGATTTCTCAGTGTTTTGAAATATACTCTAAAGATATCCTACTTAGTGGTCTGAAATGCCTTCTAGCCTCCCATAAACTTCAGCCAAGTCATATGTCTTATGTCATCACTGATTCAGAGCCTGTTAGTGACTTTTCTGTTCATTCTTCATTCAATAGTGGTGGTGTGATGATCTACTTTGATAGAATTGAAGTGGTGAACTTCCTGGTCCCAAATGCAGGTATGGTAGTACAATTCACCCCTACACCAGCTTACTTTCCCCAGCATGCCACTTGATGTCTTCCTCAGCACCTCAGGGAAGACGAACTCCTATATCACAGAAAGTTTTTGAGTCCTGCCTTTTCCATTCCACACTCCCCCACCCTTCCTTCCAGTGTATGATATAGTGAAGAACTATACTGCCGACTATGACAAGGCCCTCATCTTCAACAAGATCCACCATGAGCTGAACCAGTTCTGCAGCGTTCATACACTTCAGGAGGTCTACATTGAGCTATTCGGTAAGCACATCTCTTCTGGCCATTGTACACTTTGTAGCCCTGCTTCCCATGTGCTTGGAAGGTATGAATGGGCAGAAGTATTGAAGAATCCAAGGCTGGGCAAGGGTAGAGAGCATAATAGCTATGCACAGAGTCTCATGCTTGAGACTCCAAAGTCCTAGCTTCAGTCCCCAGTACTACCATAAGCCAGAGCTGATGAGTGCTCTGGGAAAGAAAGAAAGAAAGAAAGAAAGAAAGAAAGAAAGAAAGAAAGAAAGAAAGAAAGAAAGAAAGAAAGAAAGAAAGAGAGAGAGAGAGGGAGAGAGAGAAAGAAAGAAAGAAAGAGAGAGAGGAAGGGAGGAAGGAAGGGAGGGATGAAGGAAGAAAGAAAAGAGAGAGAGAGAGAAAGAAAGGAAGGAAGAAAGAAAAGAGAGAGAGAGAAAGAAAGGAAGGAAGGAGAGAGAAAGAAAGAGAAAGAGGAGAAAAAGAAAAGAAAAGAATCCAAGGTCAGAAACTGATCCTAAAGAGAACTCTTAGGAAATGACAGAACATTGTTAGAGTAGTTGATCTCTGGGCACAGGAATAGCAGTGAGCTCGAGGGTTTACTTCTGGCCTAAATCAGGGACTGGAATGGAAATGTGTTCCCATGATTCTCTGAAGACACAAAGTCAGTTTTTGAAGACCCTTAGAGATAATCCAGCCCAACCATCTCATCTTAAGATAAGGGCTTTAGGATTGGCAAGGTAGCTCATTTAGTGTGCTTACTTGGTCATGAGCACAACTCGGTTTGAGCTTCAGTCCTATGGTAACGCTTCTAGCCTCCAGACCTCATGTATGTAGAGTTTCTGAATATGAATATTCACAGAAGATAGACACCTGGAAGGTGCCTGCTTTCCCATACCCATGACCTAGGTTTGAGTGCCTAGTACACCACATGGGAGAAACGTGACTGTTGTCATCTCTTTCTCCTGCTCTTGATCTTTCTCTGACTTACTCTACTGGAAGAATTCAGTTTGGAGCAGTAGAACCCTACTGATGACAGAAATAAATCATAATATATTGGGTTGTCAGGAAAGTCATGACATATTTTCCTGATTTTCTATGCAAAAATGCATCCTGACTTTCCCAATAGTTCACTATAGTAATATAGACATATAAAGTTAAAGTTAAATGAGAAAATACTGACCATGTTTATATTAAGCAAAAGAAAGCTGACATGCCTTCACAAACATCCACTTGTATGATTTTTATTCCAATGTCATACTGATACAACTAGTTTTGCTTTTTTTTTCTTTTTTCCTTTTTCTTTCTTTCTTTTTTTTTTTTTTTTTTAACCAAAGCACTGCTTAGCTCTGGCTTATGGTGGTACAGAGGTAGGGGCGATGGGAGCCCAGGCAGTGGTGTACACAGTTAAACACACATAGTACTAAGCACAAGGACCCACTCAAGGCTCCAGGTTCCCCACCTGCAGGGAGGATGCTTTACAAGCAGCAAAGAAAGCTCGTAGTGCTAGCATAGAGCCCCAGTTATAGCCCTGGAGACAAAAAAAAAAAAAAAAATTCCAGGTAAAATTACAGGGGGATTAAACTTGGCACATTGGAGCCTCTTGCATGACCATTATGTTATCTACCCCCTCCCTACACTAGTCTTCATACTAAGATGAGATCATGGTTTTTCCTAGGAATTTTTATAAAAAGGTTTCTGAGTTGAAACATTCTTTAGAGCCAACAGAAGGAGGAATTACTAATACTGCCAATGATCTTAATTAAACAAACAGCCTTTCATACTATGTGTAAAACTTGAGAATCACTTTTGTTTTTCACTACTACGCTCTGGTGTATAGTGCTAGGAATTGAACTTGGGAACTTGGAGCTTCTAGCACTAAAGTCTTTTGCATAACCATTATGCTATCTCCTCAGCCCCACTTGTAATTTTTCTATAGTAGAAGATGAATGAATCTAAATTCATTTGATAAGAGTTCAGACTCTGTGTGTATTTTTAAGAAATAATTTGGTAACTTTGCTACTGATTTTCTTACCTCAAACTGGTAAACTTTATAAAATATATCAGTTCTTTATCTCACCATTTTTGCAGGGCTTGTGTCATTAAATGAACATTTCAAAGCATTTTCAACAAAAGACAAAAGGTCTTTAATTCCTATGAAGAGAAAATTAAATTAGAAAGTGTTTTGCCTTAGAAAACTTAAAATCTTATAAATGAATTTGGTAGCTCAGTGAAGCATAGTTTCAGAAGAGCTAGAAAGTG
The DNA here is from genome assembly GCF_950295315.1 of Erinaceus europaeus. Classification (NCBI taxonomy): domain Eukaryota; kingdom Metazoa; phylum Chordata; class Mammalia; order Eulipotyphla; family Erinaceidae; genus Erinaceus; species Erinaceus europaeus. Next base: position 66,520,524 of record NC_080163.1, on the reverse strand, counting down.
TGTACTTGGTTTGGAACTTTTTTTTTTCTTTTTTTAATTGTTTTCCAGGCTTGCTGGCAAGCAGTTTTGTTTAAAACCCATTGGTATTCAGAAGAAAGGGACTGATGACTTTAACCTTGTCCCTTGAACATGGAAGATTCTTCCCTTACCTTCTTCTCAGAATCATGATTGCATGATTTTCTTCACTGGTTTAAGTAGATGCATGTTGTGACATGAAATTGAAATTTCTGGACTCTGGGTTGAGTGTCTATAGAAGGCATGAGTTAGGGGAGTCAGGCAGTAACACAGTGGGTTAAGCGCATGTGGTGCAAAGCACAAGGACCAGCAAGGACCCCAGTTCAAGCCCCTGGCTCCCCACCTGCAAGGGGGTCGCTTCACAGGAGGTGAAGCAGCTCTGCAGGTATCTATCTTTCTCTCCTCCTCTCTGTCTTCCCCTCCTCTCTCCATTTCTCTCTGTCCTACAACAACATCAATAACAACATCTCTCTGTTGTCCAACGACAACATCAATAACAATAACTACAACAATGAAAAACAAGGACAACAAAAGAGAAAATAAATAAAATATTTAAAAAAAAAAAAAAGGCATGAGTTTGACTTGCTCCTCCTCAGAAGTGACTGAGAATAACCACTTACTGGCAGCTAACCAAAAAGGAGTTGATTCCATTGAGGTGTTCCTTCCAGGTTTCACAGAGTCTTTTTCTCAGCACCCTCACAAGAATTTATTGAGGATGTGGCGGGTATAGAGCAGGACGGAGGATTATGAAGACCCAGACCAAGGAAGGCAACCTTGGTGCTGCTCTTTTAGGATCACAGCTAAAAGGGAGATCAGTTCTAGCTCTCCCTACTCTTTCCTGTGAAATGATTCACATGTGAATTGTAGTCAGAGGAATCAGGACCAAAACAAACAACACATCAAAAGACTTGGGCTCGTCTCCAGCACTGTAAGTTTTCGCTTCTCCCTTGTGTTTTTTGATGGAGTTCCCAATGGAAATATTCTCCTTTGGGCTTTCCTTGAAGTCAGAGTCTGTTTTTTTTTTTTTATAAACTTATAAAATTACTAAATTGGTAATTGGCTTGGCTCTCTTTAGAATTCCCAACATAGTCATTTCTTCTGCCTTCATGAAAACTGAAGTGTCCCTCCTTTTGCTGTTATTGTCTAGCGACAGACTGCTGCCTGACTCAAGGAAATGTGCTAGACTTTATTCTTGTTCTTTTTGAAGCTCAGTGCCACTTAGGGCAGCGTTAATATTATTAGCAATCTAGGTGGTGACATGTTGAGGCCATAGGAAAAAGATTACTTTCACATCTATCCGATGTAAAGGGACTGGCAGTCTGTTGCTCTGATGTCTTACAGAACATCTTTCAATTTTGAGGCTCTGAGATGAACTCTACTCTGGCCTTTTGCCTAACAGATTTTTTTTTTTCAATTTTACAGAGTTTTACAAAATTGTAAGTCACCACATCCTACACCAGAGTTCTGTACCCTGCTCCCAGAGCCACTGTAGTTCTCGCAGTCCAAGAGATGGTTAGTTACTTTTTTTTTTTCCTCCGGTGTTATTGCTGGGGCTTGGTGCCTCTGCACTACAAATCCACTGCTCCTGGAGGCCATTTTTCCCATTTTGTTGTTCTTGTTGCACTTGTTGATTTTATTGTTGCTATTGCTGTTGTTGGATACGACAGAGAGAAATGGAGAGAGGAGGGGAAGACAGAGAGGAGGAGAGAAAGATAGACACCTGAAAACCTGCTCTGAGCTTGAAAAGCAACCCCCCTGCAGGTGGGGAGCTGGGGGCTCAAACCGAGATCCTTACACTGGCACTTGTGCTTTGCGCCATGTGCGCTTAACCTGCTGCGCTACCGCCCAGCTTCCCGGTTACTTTTTTTTTTTTTTTTTTTGCAACTTCATTTAGTTTTGTTTGTTTGTGATTTATTTACTGGATAGAGACAGAAATCAAGAAGGACAAGGGAGATGAAAGAAAGAGAGGGTAGCGCAGCAGTTAAGCTCATATGCCGTAAAAGGCAAGGACCAGTGCAGAGAGCCCGGTTTGAGCCCCCGGCTCCCCACCTGCAGGGGGGTCACTTCACAATCGGTGAAGCAGGTTTGCAGGTATCTATCTTTCTCTCTCCCCCTCTCTGTCTTTCCCTTCTCTCTCCATTTCTCTCTGTCCTATCCAACAACAGCAATGGCAACAGTAGCAAGAATGACAACAAGGGCAACAAAATGGGGAAAAATAGCCTGCAGGAGCAGTGGATTCATAGTGCAGGCACCAAGCCCCGGCAATAACCCCAGAGGCAAAAAAAAAAAAAAAAAAAAAGGGAAAGAGAAAGGTACCTGCAGCACTGCTTCACTACTTGTGAAGCTCCCCCACCCCCATGGTACCTTAAACCTAGGTCCTTGCACACTGTAGCATGTGCACTCTACCAGGTATGCCACCACCGGGCCCCACAAGTTCATTTGTTTTACATCACCTATATTCCACATGTGAACAAAGTCATCCAGTAGTTATCCTTCACCTCTTTACTTTTTTCATGTAGCATAACCACCGCCAGTTTGATCCATTGTGTTTCAAATGATGCAACCTCATCTTTTTTTTTTAATTACAGAGTAGTGTTCCATTGAATACATTGAATCCCACAACTTCTTTATCCATTCATTCTACAGAAACATCTTGAGCTGGTGCTTTAACTTGTATCCTACCCCTATATTTTCCTTCATCCTACCTAGAAAAATGTAACAACTACTTTTTCGGTCTTCTTGATTCCAGATCAGATTGATGAAAATCTCAAGTTGGCTTTGCAACAAGACCTGACCTCCATGGCCCCAGGTCTTGTCATCCAAGTAAGCATTGCCACAGTGGGAGCCCCTCCCCTGAGTGACCCCCCTGGCACCCCTTCCCCTGTCTCATGAAGGTACATCCCCTCCCCTAAGAGCTGTCCTTTTTGTGTGGGTAGATCAAGGGCCAGGGGAGCTGTTTGTTTCCCTTACTACCCTCACCTCCCCATTAGTGCTATCCTTATCTTTTCTCCAGGCCGTGCGAGTCACGAAGCCCAATATACCCGAGGCTATTCGTAGAAACTATGAGCTCATGTGAGTATCCCCTCTGAGGCAGCAGTGATGGCCACCACTTTCTCCCACCTCATCACAGCCCTGAGTTAACCAAAGTGCTGCCAGACTTTTACCTCCTTCTTAGATACTTGTTACAGCCCACTGGACCGAAAGATGAAGCAGTGTGGCAGTCACCTGGGCTTCATAGCTATGGTTGAGCAGTGCTGGTTTTAAAAAGGCCAGTGGGCTTTGTTTGTATGTCATATTTCATGGCAAAGAAGAGGAAAAGATGATTAAATGGCTAAGCATGTGTACTTTGCCACACTAATGTCTGCTTTGTTTCCCACAAATGAGTTATTTGGAGAGTAAAAGAGAGCCACATTACTGTCTGCTGTAGATCCATTTTTACCTGGGACATTGAACAGCCTTCTAGGAGGAGTTAAAAAAAAAAAAATGTTTTGCCTCAGCAGGAGTTTGGCTCCTCTAGAGAACTGCAAAGCGACTTCACAGGTACATGCTTTTCTCTCCTCCTCAGGGAAAGCGAGAAGACAAAGCTGCTCATTGCAGCCCAGAAGCAGAAGGTGGTGGAGAAGGAGGCTGAGACTGAGCGGAAGAAGGCCCTCATTGGTCTGAGCATAGTTCTGGGATTCCTTTTCAAGGCAGAAAGGCTGGGACAGTGGGAAAGGTGCAAGGAAGCCTCAGGGACACTTAGGCCACAGCACCCTCCAGATCCTCTAGACTGCTGCCACCTGCTGGTGTGGCATCTGTGCTTCCAGAAACCAAGCTTAACTGGTCGGCTCATGGCCGGAGGTCATGAGTACTGAGTTTCCACATATCCCTTAAATGAAAGGAGCTTTTCTAGCTAATTTTTAATTCTTAACAGTAATAGCTAACACTTATTGAGCAATGCCCATGAGCTATGTGTTTTGCCGAGCCCTTGTATATGGCCTCACTCCTCTTAACCACTGGGTGAGACAGGTACCACCATTAATCCCATAGTATAATCTGAAGTTCAGAACAATTAAATAATGTGCCCAAAGTTTTGTGGCAAGTAAGTGGGGGAACAGGTTCAAATTCAGGGACTCTACCCTAGAATTTGGGTTGCTAATCACTATACTAGACTATCAGTAACAAACCTGACTGCTCAGTAAAGTAGCAGAAAGAAACTTTTTAGAGATTACCTTATTTCTTAAAAATATTCCTTTGGGGAAAATCCTCTTGAGACTTAAGAGAAAGGTTAGTGATTGTGCCTCACTTTCATCAGAGAAGTAATACTCCCCCCACCCGCCTTGGGGCCAGTCTCCCAGTCACTGTCCCATGCTGATGGCAGGACACTGTTTACGTGAGCACATTCCAACTCTGCCCTCTGTCCCCCACGGCTCTCCATCAGAGCTTGCCACTCCCATGCACCAGAGACTCCTACCAGAGAGAAAGGCAAATATAGTCATACTTGCAGAATATCCGAATCCAAACCTTTTTTCAACTTTATTAATACAGAGGCAGAAAAAGTGGCTCAGGTGGCCGAAATCACCTATGGCCAGAAGGTGATGGAGAAGGAGACTGAGAAGAAGATTTCAGAAATTGAAGGTGAGCAGAAGGGAGATTGATGCCTGAGTTTCCTTCAGATCCCACTTGATGTCAAAAGCGTGAGAAGTTTAGTTCCTTGACACTTTAGTCTCTGTTCTAAGGGGACATAATTTGGGAGGATATCACCTTTTCTCTGCACTTTGACTCAAGTTTGGGAGACATTCTAACCAGGTTAAAATCCAATTTTCTCTCCAGAAGACATTCATTTATTCATTCAACAAATGTTACTTGTGTACAGTTGTGTACTGTATACATACACCAGGCATGAGAAAATGGGAATCACATTGTCTGTGATGCCCTGAAACTCTGGTAATGGAAACAGATGGAGAAGCTATGCTAAAACAGCTTTCCCTCGTGCCTTACAGTCCTCCTCCTCCTCAGAAGTCAGTGAACACCACAGATTTGGCCGTAACCCCCCTGCTCTCAGAGTCCCTAGACATACTAAACCAAGTATGAATAAGACACCCCCTGAAGGGCTGTGCCTTCTTTCCCAACTTTTCTAGTATCATTTGCCTTCAGTCCTCTGCTCCTTAGCTCTCACATCATCCGCACCACCTGCGCTTCCTTTATGTAGTGCCTTCTGTCAAGCAAATTTGAAGCTAAAAAAAATAGAACTTCAGAGCCCAGCATCAGGCCACAATGCTCTGCCTAGTTGAGGCCAGTCAGTTTTGCACGGACCCTGTTGAGTTAAAAGTCTGAGGGACTGGAGAGCCGACTTAGTAGTTTAGAGTACATGCTTTGCATTTTTGAGGACTTGGGTTCAATACCTGGCATCACATGAGAGGCCAAGCAAAACAAAACAAGGAGAACTCCATGCATGGTAGAGTGATGCATTGATTTTTTTTTCCTCTCTCATAAAAAAAAAAAAAATTAAATTAAAACTGATTATCCTGGGGAATAAGACAGCTTATACTTTCATGCCTGAAGCACCAGAAGTTTCAAGCTCCAGATTTCAGGTCCAGTTCCCCAGTACCACCATAAGCCAGGGTTGAGCAGTGCTCTGGTAAAATAATAACAGTCTAATAATAATAATAAACCTAATTAGGATTCAACAGGCCAAAAGCTCCTCATTAGGGATCTCCTGGCAAAACAGCTCATTTTTATTTCTTATGAATACATACTGCCAGTTGAGTCAGCCACTTGCAGCCACAATTCCAACCAACCTGCAAACTCCCCACACCCAGGTACTGAGCCCACCTACAGGCCAGCCTTTCTCTCCAGACTCTGCACAACCAGCATTACTCAACTGGCCTCACTCCCCAGACAGGGCAGTAAATATGGAAAACCTTGCTTCATTTTAACAAAGTCAGCTTCCGCAGCTTAAGGGAATGTATTGCTTGCATAGTGGAAGCTTAGCTAAGTCTTAATCTCCTAACTGGTTTTGGTCTGGACCGTGCATGTAATTCTCTTAGAGCTGTGCCAGCTTAAGCCTGGCTAATTAGAACCTTTTTGAAATAATTGGTGGAAATTAAGTGGGAAACTTGACATTAATGTTTTATGTTCATGCTCTTTAGTTCTAGGGTGGATCCACCTCTGGCTCTATTCAGTCTTTGGGATTCTCTTATTTTTGCTGCATCCCAGAAGAGGGCTGTGGTGGAGAACTCTGAAACCAGAGGTTGAGGCAGGGTCCCACCTTTCTTCCCAAGTGTGGAACTACAGATGAAGGAAGCAGGTGGAAGCAGCAGCTTCCCTGATAGCAGCACAGCGACTGACTCATGACCCATCCCGAAGAGAGATACTAGCCCTTTTCAGTTCTATTGCCTTTCACAATTTGCGAAATAGGAAACAAACAAACAAAAAGACACTTTTCAGCCATTTCATAGATGAGGAAACCAAAGCACAGAGAAAAAAGAACAATCTCCCCAAGGTTGCAGAAGCCAGTAAGGGAAGGCCTCTGGGGCCAGACACGGTCTTCTGCTAACACTGCACTTTGGGGGTTTGCCCCATTGGGTTTGTGTTTCTTCTGTTCACTGCCTTCTCCGCCCCCCACCCCCACCCGCAGATGCGGCATTTCTGGCCCGAGAGAAGGCAAAAGCTGATGCTGAATGTTATACTGCTATGAAAATAGCCGAAGCAAATAAGGTAAAGGCCCAGTGTCCCCTGGTGAGAATGCCAGAGTTTGCTTATCTGAAAGGAAGGTATATTTGGATTTGAAATTATGTTACTTGAGTAACAGTATTGAGTGACCCATCAGTACTCGGAGACCCTGATGGCCAGAATTGATGCATCCTGAGCTTTGTGAGACAAGTCCTTCCCTCCCCATTTATTGCCACCAGGGTTATCACTGGGGCTCAGTGCCTGCACGACACCACTGCTCGCTCCTGCTGGCATTTGTGTTTTTATTTTGTGTGTTTGTTTTTTCTTTGCTGCTCCACCAATTATAAGGGCCCCCCTTACCCTCAGATGCTTCTGTGACATGTTCTGGGGCTCAAACCCCAGTCCTTGGTTGTAGTATCGTGCACTCTCTGTGGGACAGGCCATCCACCAGTCCCTCCTTAGCATGTCTTCACAGGGTATCATTTTGGTTCTATATTGATGTTAAGCATGGCAACTCTGGCTTGGAAGGTCTGAGGGTGCTTTGACTTGGAAAGTGTTACCTTGTAACTAGTGTAATGATGAGGGGTGGGGGGAAGACAGGCTACAACAACATACTTCTTTTTTTATTATTATTTTATTATCTTCATTTACTAGATAGACAGCCAGGATTGAGAGGAAGGGGGAGACAGAGAGGGAGAGAGACAGAGAGACACCTGCAACACTGCTTCACCACTTGCAAAGCTTTCCCCCTGCAAGTGGGGGCTGGTGGCTCAAACCTGGGTCCTTGCGCATTGTAACATGTGCACTCAACCAGGTGTGCCACCACCTGGTCCCCCAACAATATATTTCTCTGACAGAACTGCCCTCCATGTGAAAAAGCACCACACAGTTTGCTCTCAGCTGGCTCCACCGGAGTCCTTTTTCCTTTCTTACAGCTAAAGCTGACCCCTGAGTATCTGCAGCTGATGAAGTACAAGGCAATTGCTTCCAACAGCAAGATTTACTTTGGCAAAGACATCCCTAACATGTTCATGGACTCTGCAAGCGGTCTGGGCAAGCAGTTTGAGGGGTTAGCGGGCAAACTGAGACTTGACTTAGAAGATGAGCCCTTGGAGGCAGGCACTGAGGAGAACTGAAGAAGAAAAACACAAAGTTTTTCAAATGACACTTCAAGAATTCTTTATTTTTTAATGATGAGCCAGGGTGTCCCCCCCACCCACACACACACACACACACACACACACACACAGCATCTTCTTTGACTCTCTTCCACATGCTGTGGTGAAAAAAAAGAAGAAATGGACTGAAATCTATTCCCATTCACGAAGGGGGGGGAGGGGTTTGCTGATTTGGGTGGGGTTTTTTTGTCTTGTTTTTTCAGAGAAACAGGCCATATGTCTTCTGTAAGGATTTATAAACCTTGGACCTCCAGACACTAATTTTAACCCTTTGAAGCTTACTTAACTTGGGATTGTTATCAAGGAAGGGGAGAAATATATAGGGTACTGCCTTCAAATGATTCAGTTTCCCTTACTTGGGAAAAATGTGGTCCAGCTCTCACCCCTGCCTCCACACTGGGAGATGCTATGGGTGAGTATCAGCAACTGAGCAAATATGTGCTTGTATGTTTGCCAGTAGAGCTGTGGAGAAACAGCTGTTTGGCTTTCCTGGCTTTTTTATCAGCACACATGAGTTATTTCAGGGCTGTTCTCTCTGGAGCCCTCATAAGGAAGAACTGGTGCTAGGTTTTGTAAGCTTTTCTATCTCCCGCCCTTCTTGCTTAAAGAGTGGTGGTTTCTGACTGTATTTCCAGAGTCAGGATTTGATCACCACAACATAATTCTTTAAAAAAAAAAAAAATTTTTTTTCTTTCCACCTACTCTGTTGTGATTTGATGTTTTCCTCCCTTTACTATCTGTTCATTGGTCTACTCAGTATCAAGAAGACAGGAACAAACAATTCAAGTGTCTTCATAGCTGCTGAAGTGGGACCATTTTATCTGTAAATCATTGACGTAGCTGCTGGGCAGACCATGTATATTCCTTGAGATCAAGTGTCTTATTGTTGTTATGCTTCCACGTTGAAGGAAATGTTCCTCTAAAAGAGGAAAGGGGATCATCCGAAAGATTTCCCAGTATTAATGCCTGTGGTGCACTCTGGGAATTTTTCTAACAGAATGATATAAACGGAACCAGTTCTCTGGTATGCATTAAACCCAGGCCTCCAGGTAGCTACAGCTGGTGTCAGACTGAATGTTAAACCTATAGAGAACTATATAGGTACAAGTCAGGGTCCCTACCCAGTCCCTGGGTTGGAGTTACGTCGAAATCCAGTCAGATTTTCTTTTCTTTCCTTTTCTTTTCTTCTTTTTTTTTCTTCGTTACTAATTGAGAAAATGTTGAGTCAACCTGCAAGATTCAGCATGGGGAAAAGCAAATATAAAGTAAGGTTTTCCTATATCCTGAAAGTAGAATTGAACATGGGGTCAGCTACCTAGCTCCGTATTAAATTGTTATCTGGAGTTATGAATGTGTTGGTACTACCCATGACAATTTGTGCTTTAAAGTTTGGCCTTAGTATTAGCTGCCCCTCTTTCACCCAAATCCCCATTGTAGCCCTCTTCCCTTAGTGAAACTACAAATGACATTTCCTGGCACCTCATTTCTGGCCCAGTTTCCAGACTTGTTGTTTCTCAAGTGACCCCAGAACTTGGATCAGCTTGCTTCATCGGGCTTGTCCAGGTATTTGGGAAGCATTCAGCCTACCTAGGAACAAAACAAAGTGTGAATTCTTTTTTTTTTTTTAATCCCCAAAGATTTATTTTAGTTCTTCCTGTGCTATAAATAATTTTCACATGAGTAAAAAAAAAAAAAGCCAGAGTACCACTCCAGTTCCAGGGATCGAACCAAGGCATGTGAGTCCTGTGCTTTTAAGAGTTCAGCTAGTTTCCCCAGGCATTGGATTCCTCTTAATCCAAACAGTGCACTTCTCTGGTCTGACTCTAGTGCTTAGAATTTCAAATCTCTGTCAAATCACTGGTTCTTGTCACACACTTGGTGCAGGAGCCAAATGTTCCTGGAAGGAATGGACTTTAATGTGCCGAGAAGTCTGCATCGGAGGCAGTCAGGTTAGTCTCCCTAGAGCAATGTGTAGGGTATCCATTGTTAAGATATACTCACCCCTCCCATTTCAATGCCACTAGTTACTTGAGAGGAGCAACAGGACATGTCCAGCATCCCCAGTTTACTTATCAGTCTGCTCTAGCTACTCTGATTTGCCTAAGCCTCAGAAAACACTACTTCTCTTTTTTTCCTTTTTCCTTTCTCTTTTTTCTTTTTTTTTCTTTACTTTTTTTTTTTTTTGCCTCCAGGGTTATTGCTGGGGCTCAGAGCCTACCTACACTATACTGGTTGGCTTTTTCTTTTTCTTTTCTTTCTTTTTTTTTTTTATTGGATAGGCAGAGAAATTGAGAGGGGAGGGGTAGTTAGGGAGAGAGAAAGACAGACACCTGTGGACCTGCTTCACCATTTGTGAAGTGACACCCCAGTGGGGAGAACTGGGATTCTTGCTCGGGTCTTTGCACTTCTTACTGTTTGTGGTTAACCCCGGGTGCCACTTACCTACCCCCAACACCACTTCTCTATAATAGGATAAGGAACAAAAGATAAATAGCACCACTTCTCAGATTCTTCAAATTATCTCTCATCCTAACCTGTGATACCTTGTCCCTTACACTTCAATTGATTGACACACTTCAATAGACCTAAGTCTTTCTGCACTGTTCTGTTGAAGTTAATGTTTTTTTCTCTTTAAATAATACCAAAAACTGTAAATATTACAATACCCATTAGTTTAAATTCAGTGGTTTTCAGTTCCTGCCTGTATAATACCATGAAACTCAGCTACTTCCTATGCATGTGTGTCAGACTTTAACATCTGCCAGAAAAATCACATCTTAAAACATTTGAATCCTAAACATGTAAAATGTGACCACCTGCAATTTGGTAGGCAATAAAGTCATGGCTGCTATTTATAAATGGAACTTCTATCAAAATAACATTTTTAAATAGGTTTTTGTTTGTTTGTTTTAACATTTCCCATGGAAAATCACCTTGAATATTTCTGACTCATTAAATTTTGTAGAAGTGGTTCATACTTAATACTTTTTTTTAAATAACTTTTTAAAATAATGACAATGTTTGCAAGGAAGCCAAAGTTTTTGTTTTGTTTGGTTTAGTTTTGTTTTGCCACCAGGGTTATCAACTGGGGCTCATACCAGCACTACAAGCCCACTGCTTTTTAAATATTTTTAAATTTTATTTTATTTGATAGGACAGAGAAATTGAGGAGGAAAGGGGATACAACGGGAGAGAAAACAGATACCTGCAGCCCTGCTTCACTTCTCATGAAGCTTCCCCCTCTGCAGGTTGGAGGAGGGGCTTGCACTCTGGGCCTTGTACATTTTAGCATGTGTGCTCAACCAGTGCACCACCACCCAATGCCTCAAAGTTGGTTCATTTTTATCTGACGAACAGATAGTTGAAATGAACAGCATCAGTGAAAAAACTATAGCAATCAAAACAGAAGTAGACATTGGGATCAGGAAGGGCTTCATGGTAGGGCATATGCTTCACATATACATGGCCCTGGGTCTAATCTCCAGCACCAAAAAAGGATTGAACCTGGGACCTCAGTACTACAGGCAGGAAAGTCTTTTTGCCTAATCATGCATTCTCCCCTCTAAAAAGAAAAAAAATGTTTTATAAATAATCTGTTGCAGTTTCTATGGATGTGTCTTTCAACACTGGTAATGTTACCATTTACAGAGAGTAAATATATTAAGATCCTTCTATTTGCTGATTTACCTAAATTTGATTAAGGATAAAATGTCTCGTAGTAAAAAGGCAACTATGTGATATGAATGTACTCAGCCATTGTTTCTTTAGTTCTTCTAGCCTCCATGTAAAAGTACCAGGTAGTCATTTCATGTTTGTATCACTGTTCCTTTTGTTGTTTTCTCTTTTGTATAAACTAGTGATTGACTCGTTTTCAAAAAGCCCCAAGAACTTAATGACCCCTTTGTAACTGAAAATGCTATCTATTATATTATTCACTGTGAATAGTGTGCTGGATTAATTGTCTGAAGAACTATTCTGAGCAACACTAAATGTGTGAATTTATGTCTTAGTTTTATTTTCAGTCTCACTTAATAAAACAATTACTTTCTTATTACAGTGGAGTTGAGCAGTTGTTAATGTTAGGGTAGGTGATATATAAAGAAATAAAACATCCCTATCTCATGAGCTGCATACAAGGTTACGCCAGGGCCAGATGTGGTGGCACATCTGGTAGAGTGCACATACTACAATGTGCAAGGATCCTGGTTCAAGCCCCAGGCCCCCCACCTACAGGGGAGAAGCTTCATGAGCAATAAGGCAGAGCTACAGGCATCTCTCTTATGCCCCTCCTTCTCAACTTCTCTCTGTCTCTATCCAAAAAAAGTTTCTATAATATTTTTTTTATTATTAATAATATGTTACAGAATTGTAAGGTTACATGGTCTGGGAGGTGGCACAGTGGATAAGGCATTGGACTCTCAACCATGAGTTCGTGAGTTCAATCCCTAGCAGCGCTACATGTACTAGAGTGATGTCTGGTTCTTTCTCCTTCTATCTTTCTCATTAATAAATAAATAAAATATAAAAAAGTTATAAGGTTACAATGTATAATTCCACACCATACCCACCATCCATTTCTTTATCTCTACCATCCCACCTCTCACAAAATGTTTTAAAGATTTTAAATAAATAATAAAGGTATATTCATATGAGTACCCCTACTATCCACATAGAAGCAACAAATAACTAATGTGTGACTATGGTGTCATTTTTGGTGCGTGCTATAGAGATTTTTTTTTTTTTTTCACCAGAGTACTCCTCAGTGCTGGCTTACAGTTGTTTGGGGGATTGAACCTGGGACTTTGGAGTCCAAGACAGGAAAGTTTTTAGCATAATTTTTGGTATGAGTGTATTACAAATATTACATGAGACACATACTCAAAAATGATTCATACTTATATGAAATTTATATGTGAATTATTGTTAACTATGAACTATTTATTGTTATTGGTTATCAGTTTATAAAACTGACAACCAGGAGTCAGGAAGTAGTGTAGTGGATTGAGCGCCCGTGGCACGAAGCACAAGGACCAGCGTAAGGATCCTGGTTCAAGTCCCCGGCTCCCCACCTGCAGGGGAATCACTTCACAAGCGGTGAAGCAAGTCTGCAGGTGTCTGTCTTTCTTTCTCCGTCTCTGCATTCCCCCCCTCCTCTGTCCATTTCTCTCTGTCCTATTATCCAACAATGACAACATCAATAACAACAGTAATAACTACAACAACAATAAAAAACAAGGGCAACAAAAGGGAAAATAATTTTTTTTAAACTATAAAAAAAAATTAATAAAACTGACAACCCTAGTCCATGTTTTCTTAGCTTTCAAACTTTATTGGTTTATGAGTCAGGACATAGGTTGCCCAGTAAGTAGCATATGAGCTTTGCCTGCACAGTGACCGGACTTGGGCCTTGACACCACAAGGGAGCACCATACCCTTAGGAGAAGCTCCAATACTGTGGTATTTCTCCCACTGTCTCACCGTCTTGAGTGAAAATGTTGACCCAGGAGCAGTGGAATCAAGAATTGTGAGATCCAGCGCCACACTATAAATAACTTATTTTCAATCATTAGGAAAAACAGCACACAACTATTACACACTAAGCAGAAAATTAAACATAGTTAACATACATAGAGTAGCATATATTGGAAAAATAGAACAAGGTTACAATCCACCGAATACACACCTCCACAGAAACGTCATGTGTAGGGATCCAGGTGGTGGAGCATCAGTCTGGTTAAGCTCACACACTGCAAGTGCACAAGGACCCAGGTTCAAGCCCCTGGTCTCCACCTGCAGGGGGAAAGCTTCACAAGCGGTGAAGTAGAGTTGCATATGTCTCTTTCTTTCCCTCTGACTCCCCCTTCCTTCTCAATTTCTCTCTGTCTCTATCCAATAATATATCTTAAAAAGAAGTCACTTGGGGGTCGGGCAGTGGCGCAGTGGGTTAAGCGCATGTGGCGCAAGGCACAAGGACCAGCATAAGGATCCTGGTTCGAGGCCCCGGCTCCCCACCTGCAGAGGAGTCGCTTCACAGGCGGTGAAGCAGATCTGCAAGTGTCTTTCTCTCCCCCTCTCTGTCTTCCCCTCCTCTCTCCATTTCTCTCTGTCCTATCCAACAATGAACAACAACAACAATGGCAATAATAATAACCACAACGAGGCTACAACAAAAAGGGCAACAAAAGGGGGGGAAAATGGCCTCCAGGGGCGGTGGATTCATGGTGCAGGCACCGAGCCCAGCAATAACCCTGGAGGGAAAAAAAAAAAAAAGTCACCTGGGACCAACATGGTGGCCACAATGCCATCTCACCTGGGGCCAATATGGCAGCCACAATGCGATCTCCAATGTAACTGAGCCACCAGATGTGTGTGTGTGTGTGTGTGTGTGTGTGTGTGTGTGTGTGTGTCCGCGCGCGCACACGAAGGCGGAGGAGGAGGAGGAGGAGAGATAGCGCCGGCTTTCTCATTCTATCTGCAGGTATACACTCACTCCACAGAAGGATCCAGAAGAAAGGCAAGATAATCTGCCTACTTCTCTTTTGTCCTGTAAATCCAGTTCATCCACTAGAGCAATCATGAACTAAATGTCAAGAGGAAGATTTTTAAATGTGGGTTTTCATCTTGACCAATAGCCAGGATGCTAAAAAAAAACATGTGACTCTCCTCTCACACTTTTCCAGGGATCACTGTGAACGGTCTCCTCTTTGAGCCCCACCTCACCAAGCCAGCCAGTCTGCCTGCCGGTACACAGGAAGCATATTGTGTTAATGATGGATGGAGAAAGTTACGTGAAAAAAATTAATTAGACCTTCTCTCCGATTATCCCAACAGCGTTTTTTAAACAAACATATGAATTGCTTGCAAAAAAAAGAAAAAAGGAACAAGAAATGTCATGTGTAAAAAATAAGTAAGTTGGGCCTTCTAGACAGGGATTGTCTGGTTAGGGGTTCCATTAAAAAAAAAAAAAAAAAACTTGAAACTGGAAAGAAAATTTGATGTTAAAACCAAGAGAAAAAAGTAGTTCTAAAAAACTAATAATAAGCTTAGAGGGTTGGTTGGTGGCACAAGTAACTGAGAGTGCATGTTATAATATGCAAGGCCCCAGATTCAAGCCCCAGGTTCCCACCTGCAGGTGGAAGTTTCACAAGCAGTGAAGCAATGCTACAGTATTCTCTCTCTCTCCCTCCCTCTCCCTCTCTCTCTCTCTCTCTCTCTCTCTCCTTATAACCCCTCCCTCTCTCAATTTCTCTCCATCTCTATCAAAAAGGGAAAAAAAGGAGGAATAGCTGCCAGGAACAATAAAAAAATAAAAATAAATAACAGCTATATAAATGTTGGGCCAGTGAAATATCTCATTTGGGTAGTGTGCTTCTTAGCCATGTCATGTGTAGATGACCCAGCTTCAAGCCTGACTCCCCACTGCACTGAAAGAAGCTTCAGTGCTGTGTTCTCTTTCACGCTCTCTGCCTCTCTGTCTCTATCTAAAAATAAAATTAAAATTAAATAATAAGCTCATGAGTTGAATACAGAAAAAGACAGAAGGGAAACCTCACAACTTCATATTTATAAAAGATGTACAATCGGGAGTCGGGCGGTAGCGCAGCGGGTTAAGCGCAGGTGGCGCCAAACGCAAGGACCGGCGAAAGGATCCCAGTTTGAGCCCCGGCTCCCCATCTGCAGGGGAGTCGCTTCACAGGCGGTGAAGCAGGTCTGCAGGTGTCTATCTTTCTCTCCTCTTCTCTGTCCTTCCCCTCCTCTCTCCATTTCTCTCTGTCCTATCCAACAATAATGACATCGATAATAACTACAACAATAAAACAACAAGGGCAACAAAAGGGAATAAATAAATAAATATTTAAAAAATTAAAAAAGATGTACAATCATAATTTAAGTATTCTCTAACTTACTGAAAACTCAAAGAAAAAAGTAGAGCTTGCAAAATAGAATGTTTTAAAGATTTTTTTTTTTTACTTGCACTGAGTCTGGTTCAAACAGGAAATGGGAGATGTAGTTCTCTGCAAATACAAAGTAAATAAATCCAGGATTAGCATTTTCTTCTCCAATGATTTTCAGAAAATGGTCACAGTCTGTGCTGTTTGGGATGGTCTAAATGTCATTCTCTCTATATGAAAGATCAAATCATCCCTAAAGGTCCTCCCCAGGTCTGAGGTTCCAGAATCTATATTGACATTCCAAAAGCCAAATGTGACAGTGTGTTTGCTAAGGGATTGCAGTCATAGCTACTCTACCTGAGTTCATTTAAATCGGTACGTGGACATTATTTCTCCATTCCCCTTCAGAGCCAAGTAACCAGGCAAGTGTAATTTTCTTATATTTTATTCTCCTTTTTTTCCAAAAAAAGAATCACAGTCAATTCAACAGGAAACAATTTTAAACTCCACAGATTATTTTTCTCATAATTCAGGGCCCTGGACTGCAGAGGTAAGTATTTCAGACATGATGGCATTTATCATGAATAAGTGTACTTGGTCTAGATTGCTTATAAAATATGTTCTTCTGGGTGTTTGGCTTTTAATCTTTCTCTTTTCCCCTTTGTCCTTATAAACTACTGGAGCAATTTAAAAGACTGTTACCAGTGGTGAAGTGATTTTGAACTTGTATGTTTTATGGATTAGGTAGTAGGGAAGGATGAAAGGTTACATTGTATGGTTGATATCCTCAGAAGAAGAAGAAATTTTAAAAAGAAAATGAGAAAAAATTGGAATAAAATCAGCTCAGAAACAGAAATGCAAAAGAAATAGGAAAATGTGAAATGATAATGAGACTGGGGTTAACATGACCTTCTTCTCTTAACTTCTGTTGTCACAAGGTGGTCGATATTAGAAATGAAAAGCATCGTAAAATTAATCCACAATAAAGCCTGATTTACTCATCTTTGTCTCCCCTAAGAGACCTCAATAAATGTTATCTGGGTAAGTAGGGATAAGAATGAATGATAGTCACTGAACATTTGCACTTGATCTGGGGAAGTGTCTGCTAAGTACGCTGTGTTTATTACTTTAATTGATTCTTACTACAATACTGAATGAGAAATTGACACCATCTTATTAAAAATAAATAAATAAAAATTAAAACTTGGGGTCAGGCGGTAGCGCAGTGGTTAAGCACACATGGTGCAAAGCGCAAGGACCATCATAAGGATCCCAGTTCCAGCTCCCGGCTCCCCAACTGCAGGGGGGGTCGCTTCACGGGTAGTGAATCAGGTCTGCAGATATCTATCTTTCTCTCCTCCTCTCTGTCTTCCCCTCCTCTCTCCATTTCTCTCTGTCCTATCCAACAATGACAACAACAGTAATAACAATAATAACTACAACAACAAAAAAAAACAAGGGCAACAAAAAGGGAAAAAAAATAGCTTCCAGGAGCAGTGGATTCATGGTGCAGGCACCAAGCCCCAGCAATAACCCTGGAAACAAAATAAATAAATAAATACTTGAAGAAGTTTAAGTATACAAGATCACTGTTTAGTGATAAAACCAAGATTCATCTCATATCAGTCCTGAGCTACCACTATCCTCATTGACTTAAAATTTTAGATTCTGGTGCATTACACCAAAGCAAAGGACTCTGGGGAAGAAGAGTGGTAGTGGGTGGGGATAGCTGGGTGGTTTTAGAGTCCTGGTGCATTATGGTGGTAGGTAAAGAACCTAAGTTGGGGGTCAAAATGGTTTGCAAACACCTGTCACAGGAAGATAAGAAATTGAACCCATGTGCCAACAACTGTACTGTAAACTACAACCCCACTCCCAATGAAATGATGTTTTAAAAAAGTAAAAGAATAGAAAGTTTAGATCCTTTGCGGATGCTTTTGTTTGTTTACCAAAGCACAGCTCAGTTCTGGCATATAGAGGTGTAAGGGATTGAACCTGGGGCTTTTCGTACCTCAGGCTTGAAAGTCATTTTGCATCTTTTCTGATGCTTTTTTTTTTTTAGGAATTTCATACACACACCATGGTAAGAAGGGAGAATTTAGAATCCAAAAAAAAAAGAAGAAATGAGATGAGGGAGAGAGCATAATGGTTATGCAAAGAGACTCTCATGCCTGAGGCACTGAAGTTTCAAGTTCAATCCCCCCACACCACCATAGACCAGAGTTAAGCAGTACACCGGTTAAAAAAAAAAATGAAAATACTCTTACTCATCATAGCGACCCGTAGGGGTGTAAAGTTTCTCCTTCTAGACTATTTGTCTTATCTAAGAATGAAATTGGCCATTAGGAAAAGATTTAAAAAAAGGCTGGGGGTATTGATCAACCTGCCAATACCCATGTCTAGCAAAGAATTACAGAAGCCAGACCATCCACCTTCTACACCTCAGATTTGTGGTCCATACTTCCAGAGGAGAGAGGGGAAAAAAAAGACCCACAACTTTACAATCCTGGGTCCATACTCCCAGGGGGATAAAGAATAGGAAAGCTTGGGGGCTGGGCAGTAGCACAGCAGGCTAAGCACAAAAGAATAGGGAAGCTATCAGGGGAGGGGAAAGGATACAAAGTTCTAGTGGTGGGAATTGTGTGGAAATGTATCACTCTTATCCTATAGTCTTGTCAATATTTCTATTTTATAAATAAAAAAAGGTCAGAAGTAGTAGGAAGAAAGAGAAAGCAGAATGATAGGGAAAAAGGACAAATATATAAATATATAGTTATAGAAATAACAGTCATGAGAGGGGAAAATTTATTGAATATCTCAAACTTTTTAATGCACAAACCATAGGCTGAGTCTTTGAAATGTTGACTCTCTCAAACGCTTAGACCAGGGAGAACAGAAGCAACCAGTGGCATATAAGACACAGCTATCTACAAATTATGTCAAAGGACATACATTATGGTGATGTTGTGTTTGATACAGTGAATCCTAACAAAGGGATTTTCAAAGTTAACCCAATTGCCAAATAATGTGATTACAGCAATCACTATCTATTGTCTTCTTAAACCCTAAGACGGCAGGAACCTCCTGCTTCCTCTATAGAGCCTATATTTCCCCCAGTCCTGGAACCTCTAGAGTGGGGCTCACTTTCTTGCATGTTTCTCTCAATTCATAACAACTGACACTGCATCTGCTGATTCCAACCTAATCAACGGAATGAGTACCACCTCAGCATGCTTTACTTCAGACAGTGTCCAGAGACATCAGGCGTGGAATGTCAACCCTTCAGCCTCATTACTCAGGTGATTCCTTTCCTTTCATAGGATTCTCTAATTCCATTTCAGGTGGTTCACTTCCTAACAAAGTCCCAAAACCTAGACATAGAACAGGTCCCATGAGATAGGGCATATGTTCACATGTATCCATAAATTAGGGCAAAATATATACCTGAAAGCAAAAGTACACAATAGTCTGCAGTGAGGCAATACATGCAGCAAGCAAGTAGAAAGACCTAAAAAGACACCATAAAGTTCACAATGAAATTGTGTCTACTTAGACATAGATACCCTCCTCTCCTGCTTTCTATTATATGTCCCTCACTCACTCCAAAGCTAACCTTATCAAAGTGAGGACTATAAAAGCTGAATAAGGGCAAGAGACTGACATACTTTAACAATGACTCTTTAGTCACTATCAGGCTACGCCATCAGCTGGGGCCATAATCGGGGAGTCCTGAGATTCCCAAACAGACATGATGGGCCTAGACCTAGAATAAATCCCTCTCTCCATTGTTACTGGTCATCTCTATCAGGAACAACACATAGAACCCTTTGTGGGCCCCCATAGGACCTTGCCCTCAACTTGGATCAACAATGTTAGAGAATGTTCCATCCTCCGAAGGGAGGCTGGACAATATACTATACTCTATGCTACACCTGAGGAAGATGGGTCCTGAAGTTGGGGCAGCTTGGAATGTTCCTACTCATGACCACAGAATGTGAGCTCAGTTCTACAGGGATGCAGAGGTCACATGGGCTCCTAAGCTGAATATGGGCCCCAGATCAGATCAAATAGATAAGGTTTACAGTCAACAATATTTATACACCTTTACCATATTAGGGAGCTACTCTCTTCCCTGGTTCTTTTTCCAGCCATGACATCACCTCCCCAGACAATAACTTGGATCCACCTGCATATCAGATGTCAGGATCAGGAAAAAAAAAGGGGGGGGAGAAAAACTAGTATAGTCATGGGCTCTTTGGAATATAAGTAAAATAGGACTACTAGCTATCTACAAAACAGAGACCTCCACCTGCCAACTCTTCATCTGCACTATTCCAGCCTTTAAGTCCATGATTGGTCAAAAATTTGTTTGGCTTTGTATGTTAACTCTATTTTCAACCACCAGGTTCCAGATGCCAGCATGATGCTGACCAGACTTCCCTGGACAGACAACCCCACCAATATGTCCTGGAGCTCTGCTTCCCCAGAACCTTTCCCTGCTAGGGAAAGAGAGAGACAGATTGGGAGTATGGACTGACCTGTCAATGCCCATGTTCAGTGGGGAGGCAATTACAGAAGCCAGACCTTCCACCTTCTGCATCCCACAATGACCCTGGGTCCATACCCCCAGAGGGTTAAAGAATAGGAAAGCTATCAAGGGAGGAGATGGGATACAGAGTTCTGGTGATGGGAATTGTGTGGAGTTGGACCCCTCTTATCTTATGGTTTTTGCCAGTGTTTTTTATAAATAAAAATTTGGAAAAAAAAAAAAAAAGAAAAAGAAATAACAATCGACCCATACCTGTGATCTTAGGAGAAATAACGTCATTACTTTTTCTTTCTTTTCTTTTTCCTTTTTTTAGTTAACAATTTTTATTATCTTTATTGGAGAAAGCCAGAAATCGAGAGAGAAGATGGGGATAGAGAGAGACAGAGAGACACCTGAAACACTGCTTCAACACTCACAAAGCTTTCCTTCCCACTACAGGTGGAGGCTGGGGGCTTGAACCTAGGTCCTTGTGCATTCTAACATGTGCACTCAATCAAGTGTACCACCACCCAGCCCCGAACTAATGCAGTTTCCAAAAGAGGGAATGGGGAAACAGAAACTGGTGGTGGGAAAGGTGTGGAAAATACCCCCGTTATCTTATAATTTTGTAAATCAATATTAAATCACTAATGAATTTTTAAAGAATTAAATCAGCATTAGATTAACAGAAGAATAAATAGCATTTAATTATGTATGGGAAGCCCATAAAATATGATATTCCATCAAGACATGATCAACATAGGACACATTTACCTTTTAGACAAAATAATACATTTATAAGGAATTGACAACACAAAGGGGTTTGAGCTTAGGCTTGGGATAGCAATTTAGTGGAATGATAACAAGATTTATCTGTACAGTATTCAACACCCTAAATTCTCTAATTGGTGAGGAGGATGACTTCAATACTCCTGGTAGAGGAAGGGTACCTCTTACATGGGAGATTTATCTCCTGCTATGAGGGAGATAAGAAAGGATCTTCTCACAGGTGATGAAGCAGGTCTGTAGGTGTCTATCTTTCTCTCTCCCTCTCTGTCTTCCCCTCCTCTCTTCATTTCTCTCTGTCCTATGCTGGGAAATTGTGCAGATGCAGTCACATCTGCCATGTTGTCCCCTCAGGCTACTGCTAGTTCCAGCGAGAGTTGGGACATTCTCAGTGTGCCTGTTTCGCCATGTTGTGCCCTCAGGGCATTGTCTATTTCCCTGTGATATTTGGCTCAACCTGACGCTGTCGACTAGCTACGGAAGAAGGGCAAACGCTAGAAGAAGAAGATTTGGAGTTATTATCCTCTCCTGGAGTGCTATGGTTGCTCCTCCCCCTTCCCATTATCGCGAAAGCTGCTCCTATAAAAGCCCTTCTTCTTCCGCACCTCACTCTCTTGCCAGCACTTCATCGGTGTTCAGACGCAGGAAAGGTTACTGTGTGAGGCGGCCATTTTCGCTACCTCCACGTGGCCCAACCTGTTTCTCTAGCACCCAACTCTAAGGTGCCAGCGCAAATAAAGATTTGTATTCCCTCTTCGCTCCAAACCTTCTCTCTCTCTTCTCTGCGGCACACAACAATAGTCCTATCTAACAATGACGACATCAATAACAATAATAACTACAACAATAAAAAAAACAAGAGCAACAAAAGGGAAAATAAGTAAATAAATATAAAAAATAAGAATAAAAAACAAAAAGAAAGGATCTGATTTTTCTTTTTTTTTTATTTTTTATTTAAGAAAGGATTAATGAACAAAAACATAAGGTAGGAGGGGTACAACTCCACACAATTCCCACCACCCAATCCCCATAACCCACCCCCTCCCATGATAGCTTTCCCATTCTCTAGCCCTCTGGGAGCATGGACCCAGGGTCGTTGAGGGTTGCTGAAGGTAGAAGGTCTGGCTTCTGTAATTGCTTCCCCGTTGAACATGGGCGTTGACTGGTCAGTCCATACTCCCAGTCTGCCTCTATCTTTCCCTAGTAGGGTGTGACTCTGGGGAAGCTGAGCTCCAGGACACATTGGTGGGGTCTTCAATCCAGGGAAGCCTGGCCAGCATCCTGGTGGCATCTGGAACCTGGTGATTGAAAAGAGAGTTAACATATGAAGCCAAACAATTTGTTGAGCAATCATGGATCCCAAGCTTGGAATAGTGGAGAGGAAGTGTTAGGGAGGTACTCACTGCAAACTCTAGTGTACTTCTGCTTTCAGGTATATATTTTGCAGTAGTTTATGGATACGTGTGCACATAAGCTCTCTCTCACAGAAACTGGTGTATATCTAGGTTATGGGACTTTGTTAGAAAGTGAACTACCTGAGATGAAATTAGAGTGTACTATAAAAGGAAAGGTCTCACCCGAGTAATGAAGCTGAAGGGTTGTCATTCCACACGTGAAGTCTCTGGATACAGTCTGAGGTGAAGATGTTGAGGTGGCAATCGTTGTGTTGGTTAGGTTGTGATCAGCGGATGCGATATTATTTGGTTTGGATTGGGAGATGCATACGGGAAAGTGGGCCCTATCCAAGGGTTCCAGGACTGGGGGAAGTAGGGGCTCTATAGTGGAGATGTGAGGTTCCTGCTGTCTTAGGGTTCCAAAAGACAATCGATAGTTAATATTATCATCACATTATTTGTTAATTGGGTTAACTTTGAAAAGTCCCTTTGTTAGGGTTTGCTGTACAGTACCCAGTATCTTGTATATAGCTGTGCTATTGGATGCTTCTAGTCTACTTGGTCTAGGCTTTTGAGAGAGTCCGCATATCAAATACACAGCCTATATATTAAAAAGATTCAGTTTGTCTTTTGAGAAACTTTGATACATACAATTGATTTCAACCCTCTCATATTAATTAACTACTGATTTATATGTCTACATTTTGCTAGGAGTGTACATAAACACCAGGATCTGATTTTGCTTCTGGCATTGTTTTTCTCCTTTCTTTTATGGGACCAGGGCTTCACACATGCATTATCTCACCATTCTTGGCTACTTGTTTTAGGTGTTTTTTTTTTTTAGTTATAAAAAGGTAATACTGGGGAGTTGGGCACAACGGGTTAAGCACATGTGGCACAAAGCGCAAGGATTGGTGAAAGGATGCTGGTTCGAGCCCCCAGCTCCCCACCTGCAGGGAAATCACTTCACAAGTGGTGAAGCAGGTCTGTAGGTGTCTATCTCTCCCCCTCTCTGTCTTCCTCTCCTCTCTCCATTTCTCTCCGTCCTATCCAACAACAATGACATCAATAACAACAACAATAATAATTACAACAATAAAACAAGGGCAACAAAAGGGAATAAACAAATAAATATTTTTTAAATTAAATAAATAAAAATAAAAAGGAAATATTGACTAAACCATAGGATAAGAGGGCTACAATTTCACACAGTTCCCATCACCAGAACTCTGTATCCCATCTCCTCCCCTGATAGCTTTCCTATTCTTTAACCCTCTGGGAGCATGGACCCAAGGTCACTATGGGGTGCAGAAGGTGGAAGGTCTGGCTTCTGTAATTGCCTCCCCACTGAACATGGGCATTGACATGTCAATCCATACTCCCAACCTGTCTTTCTCTTTCCCTAGTGTGGAAGGGCTCTGGGGAAGCAGAGCTCTAGGACACATTGGTGGGGTTGTCTGTCCAGGGAAGTCTGGTCAGCATCATGCTGGCATCTGGAACCTGGTGGTTGAAAATAGAGTTAACATACAAAGCCAAACAAATTGTTGACCAATCATGGACTTAAAGACTGGAATAGTGCAGATGAAGAGTTGGAGGGTGGAGGTCTCTGTTTTGTAGATAGCTAGTAGTCCTATTTTACTTATATTCCAAAGAGCCCATGACTATACTAGTTTTTCTTCCCCCCCCTTTTTTTTTTTTGCTTGATCCTGACATCTGATATGCAGGTGGATCCAAGTTATTGTCTGGGGAGGTGATGTCATGGCTGGAAAAAGAACCAGGGAAGAGAGTAGCTCCCTAATATGGTAAAGGTGTATAAATATTGTTGACTGTAAACCTTATCTATTTGATCTGATCTGGGGCCCATATTCAGCTTAGGAGCCCATGTGACCTCTGCATCCCTGTAGAACTGAGCTCACATTCTGTGGTCATGAGTAGGAACATTCCAAGCTGCCCCAACTTCAGGACCCATCTTCCTCAGGTGTAGCATAGAGTATAGTATATTGTCCAGCCTCCCTTCGGAGGATGGAACATTCTCTAACATTGTTGATCCAAGTTGAGGGCAAGGTCCTATGGGGGCCCACAAATGGTTCATTAAGTTGATTCAATGTCTGAAAATCTCTCAACAGCAATAACAGCTAAAAATGCTTTCCAGGGGGCTGGGCAGTATGCAGTGGATTAAGCGCAGGTGGCGAAGCACAAAGACCTACATAAGGATCCCGGTTCAAGCCCCCAGATCTCCACCTACAGGGGAGTCGCTTCACAGGCAGTGAAGCAGGTCTGCAGGTGTCTGTCTTTCTCTCTGTCTTCCTCTCCTCTCTCCATTTCTCTCTGCCCTATCCAACAATGACAATATCAATAACAACAACAATCTTCTTCTTCTAGTGTTTTCCCTTCTTCCGTAGCCAGTCAACAGCGTCAGGTTGAGCCTGATGTAAAGTTTCAAGACTTCCTTTGAATCTGGAGAGGTGGCAGTCATTGACTATGTGGGTCATAGTCTGTCTGTAGCCGCAGGGGCAGTTCGGGTCATCTCTGGCTCCCCAGCGATGGAACATAGCGGCAACTACAATAATAACTACAACAATAAAACAACAAGGGCAACAAAAGGGGGAAAAAATGCTTTCCTTAAGAAAATTCATCTCTATTTGCCACAGCTCCTGCTACTTCACCACCTATTAATGTGTGTGTGTGTGTGTGTGTGTGTGTGTGTGTGTGTGTGTGTGTGTGTGTGTGTTAGAATAGGGACAGAGAGAAAACAAGAGGAAAGGGGAAGATAAGAGCAGCATTGCTTCACAGCCCTTGAAGATAGGGACTAAGGACTTGAACCTAAGTTCTTACACACTTCCAGGTCCTTAAGTTTTGTATTTTACTGTGGCTAGTCTTAAAAATATATATTTATTTGTTTTTAATGGAAGATACATAGTGAGCAACTAAGAGTACTACTCAGGGAGTCGGGCTGTAGTGCAGCGGGTTAAGCGCACATGGCGCAAAGCACAAGGACCGGCATAAGGATCCCGGTTTGAACCCCGGCTCCCCACCTGCAGGGGAGTCGCTTCACAGGCGGTGAAGCAGGTCTACAGGTGTCTATCTTTCTCTCCTCCTCTCTGTCTTCCCCTCCTCTCTCCATTTCTCTCTGTCCTATCCAACAACGACAACAACAATAATAACTACAATAAAACAACAAGGGCAACAAAAAGGAATAAATAAATAAAATTTTTTAAAAAATAGATTTAAAAAAAAAAGAGTACTACTCAATTCTGACTTATGGTGGTGCTGGGGATTGAACTTAGAACCTTGGAGCATCTGGAATAAAAGTCTTTTGCATAACCATTATGCTGTCTCCCCAGCCTTTGGTTAGCCTTTCTATTGTTTGGCTTGGTCACATTTTTATGACCTTTGTATTTCTCAGAGTTGAACACAGAGGAGGCTCAAGAGTTGGACTAAGGTCAGGGTTGTAATTCAGGGGTAGAGTGCATGCTCCACAAGAATGCAATGAGGTTAGATACTCTAGAAGGAAGTGTTGGACTGAACATGCTGAGCTCATTCTACTGTCTGAAGGTGGCTTTTCTGACCACCAATAATCGCTGGACCTCTTGAATCCCTTCTTCTGACTACTTGAATAGAAGAAACCCAAAGTGAAGGAGATTGTGAATCAAAACGCTACACTAGATTGTAGAAACGAAGTAAGATAGTAAAGTAGCTCATTCAAAGTTTTTCTTACCTTGGATATATTCAGTTAAATGAAACATGTCAATATTTTTGTTCATGTTCCTACTAGAAAAAAAATAATTACATATATGAATCACACCATCTTTCTATGCACTAGTCTGAAAGATGACTAGTTGAAGTAGTCATCCCTTTGAATCATGGTGTATTCGATTTTAGCTTAAGGGTTACCCCACTGGACTTGCAGTAGACCCTAATAAGCCATATCATCCAGGTTAGCAGCTTCTAACATTGGTTGCAGTGCCCAGAAATATTACTTCACGGCTCTTTGGATGCCAGATAGGGGCATACTGATGAGTGTGTGTGTGTGTGTGTTTCATCTTATCTACTGATGATAGATAAGTAGAGCATTACTGTGGTAGACAAGGCATTTTGAAAGTAAATATAAGATCCGTGTGGTACCGGAGGTGGTGCAGTGGATAAAGTGTTGGATTCTCAAGCATGAGGTCCTGAGTTCAATCCCCAGCAGCACATGTACCAGAGTGATGTCTGGCTGTCTGGCTGTCTGGCTCGCGCTCTCTCTCTCTCTCTCTCCTCTTATCCCTTTCATTAATAAACAGACAAAATATTTAAAAAGAGAAAGAGCCTTTAAAAAAAAAAAGATCCCGTGGTCCGGAAAGTGGCGCAGTAGTAAAGCTTTGGACTCTTATGCATGAAGTCACGAGTTCTACCCCGGCAGCACATGTGCCAGAGTGATGTCTGGTCTTTCTCTCTCCTCCTATCTTTCTCATAAATAAATAAAATCTTTAAAAAAAAATAATAATCCCAGAGCAGGTGATGTTTTTTATGCTTGAGAAAAGTGACTTAGAGGCTGCTGGGGTGGCTCAGATCACACGATACATAAGACTCACTGGTCGTCCTAGAACACCGCCTACAGGTCCTGGACAAACACAGACCCCCTGAGAGTGTGTGTTGGGGGAAATCGACCTTCTCAACATGGCCGCCGCCGGTGGGCGGGGCGTCCCGCCGTGTCCCGCCCCGCGCTGCTGTCCAGCTGTCTATTGGATGAGATGACAGTGCTGAGTGGTGATTGGGCTATAGTGAGTCGTGACGGGGCGGGACCGGAAGTTGGTTCAGCTGGGGCCCACGGGGCTTTGGGGCTCATAGTCCCCCGGGGATGTGGAGAGCTGGCAGCATGTCTGTAGAGCTGGGAGTCGGGGTCGCTCTTCGCGCGGTGAACGAGCGGGTGCAGCAGGCGGTGGCGCGGCGCCCGCAGGTGAGGAAAAGAGGGCCGCGTGGGGACGGAGGTTGGGGGGGCGGCTACTCTCAGGAGGGGGGACACTTGGCGTGGAAATGGATCGTCACGGTGACGCATTGGGGTCTCCCGGAGAGGCGGAACCCTTCATCCGCCTGGGTATTGGTTCAGGTGGCAGAGTCCCCCCCAAAAGGTTAAGGGAGAGTTTCCTCAGCGGCATTCTGATGAGGGTTTGTGCAGGTTGACATAGTTGGAGTAAAAGGTATCCGCATGAGGGGTCGGGGGAATGACAGGTGCTATAGGTCGTGTGTTATAGGTCGGCAAGCTTCACTGTCAGAAGGGGCCAGGCCTGGGCCAGAGGCTGCGGGGAAAGACCCGCAAGAGCCCGGAGATCACGTGTGTGGCCACGCCTGCCTGACAGCTAACAGGTGCTCAGGTGCAAGGAGCAGGTCAGGTGGACTAGCTGGACTGTGGAACTGCACTTGTGCTTTTGGGTCAAGAGGGAACTGACCTTCAGTCCCACGCAGTTTAAGGGGAGATTTCTTTATTTCTTTGTTTATTTCTTTATTTATTTATTTTACCAGAGCACTGCTCAGCTCTGGCTTAAGGTGGTGCTGGGGACTGAACCTGGGTCTTTGGTGCCTCAGTCATGAAAGTCTTTTTGCATAACTGTTATTCTGTCTTCCCAGTCCAGGGGAGGTTTTTCTTTCTTTTTTTTTTTTTTTCATTTCGTATATTTAGTTGCCTCCTCTGGATGTCATTTCATGACACCGAAGGCTTGAACGGAGAAATCAAAGCTTCCTCTGATCAAGCATTTACAGTGTCACAGTTCAGAATGCATATACCTGAGTATCCATCACCTATTGTATAGTCTTTCCTTGAACACTAACTAGCTGCTACCTTGAACAAGTTACTTAACTACTCTGACTGTCAGCTTCCTCATCTGTACACAAAAAAAGAATGAACTCTGGAAGCTATACGTTCACTTCTGGCATTAATATTCTGAGTCTCCAAGAAAAAAACAAAACTGGGGGGCCGGGTGGTGACGCACCTGGTTGAGCACACATATTACAGTGCACAAGGGCCTGGGTTCCAGTCCCGGGTCCCCACCTGCATGCAGGGGGAAAGCTTTGCGAGTGGTGAAGCAGTGCTGCAGGTGTCTCTCTGACTCTCTCCCTGTCTATCTCCCCTCCTCCTTTCAATTTCTGGCTGTCTATCCAATAAATAAATAAATAAATATAATTTTAAAAAATAAAGAATGAAAAAAAAGAAACTAATAAACATAACCCTGGGAGGTGCTTCCTGAACAACTCCCAGGCAAATTGGCTGCCTGTTCTTCTATTTTCTCTGGAAACTATTAGTTCATTTGATTTGTATATTATAGGAGTTATGACGAGTTCTTATAGAAAACTGACAGTGTCGCCTTCAATAAGTGAGGGAAGTTTGGGTGTTTTTTGTTTGTTTTGTTTTTTTTGCTAATTTATCTAATTCTTCTGGCTCTGAATTTGTGATTCTGTACAAATTCCAGAAGTTAGTAAGGTACATGAAAGCTGAGCTGCCTAAAACCAGGTGAATCTCTTACTTCATAGTTTCTGTGTGAATTTGGTTGCTACAAATGCAGGGAAGTGCTGTTTATGTTTTTATGTAATGTCCAGGATACAGGTAGGGTGTGTGTGTGTGTGTGTGTGTGTGTGTCTACGTCTACTGGTATCAGATCTGCTGGTGATTATTTTTTTTAAAAGATTTATCTCATAAGAGAGTTGGAGAGAGGCCAGAGCATTATTCTAACATATGTATTGACCAGGTTTGGGCTCAAAACCTAGTGCCTGAGGGTGCAAGAATTAGTTCACTGTGCCACCTCCCGGGCTGCCTGTCACTGATTCTTGTCTAGACTGAATATTAACTTACTTAGTTATACTAAGTAAGCTACTTTTGAGAATGAAAGGGAGCAACAATTCAAGTGGCTAGAGTAACAGGCTAGCAAACATCACATTCCAAGTTTGACCCCTACCACCACATATGCCAGAATGATGTTCTGATTCTTTCTCTTGTGCCTCTCATTAATAAATATGTAAATCTTGGATAGTGCTTTGCTTCTGTGTGTACAATCCAAGTTCAAATTTAGCCCCCATTGCATTGGAGGAAGCTTTAGTGCTCTGGTCAGGGTCTTTCTTTCCTCCTCCTCCCCCTCCTCCTCCTCCACCCCCACCCCCACCCCCACCCCCTTTGTCTCTTATCTCTGTATGTCTGAAAAAGTCATCCTGAAGCCTCAGTAATTGTCAAAATAAAAAGTAAATAAATATTAAAAAGAAAAAAAATAGAGTGAATGGGGATAATAGTTATTGTCAGGACTAGAATAAGTTTCAGAAACTGCTGATCCCAGATTTCACTATCCAGGAATGTGTTCCCTTCTAGTCAGACACTTCAGCCTTCCCAGTACACGTTTCTGCAACCTTGACGTACATAAGAATTCATCTGGAGAGCTTGTGGAAAAAGGAGTTTTCATATCACAGTCTTTAAGATTCAGATTCACTTGGTCTGCAGCGGGCCACAGATTTCCCTTTAAGAAAATACTGCTGGGGGGCTGGGCAATAGTACATTGGGTTAAGCGCACATGACAACACGTAAGGACCAGCGGAAGGATCCCAGTTCGAGCCCCCAGCTCCCCACCTATGGGGGGGGTCGCTTCGCAAGCGGTAAAGCAGATCTGCAGGTGCCTATCATTCTCTCCCCCTCTCTGTCTTCCTCATCTCTCTCGATTTCTATCTGTCCTATACAACAACAACAGCTATGACAATAATAACAATGGCAACCACAACAAGGGCAACAAAATTGGAAAAATAGCCTCCAGGAACAGTGCTGGCATGGCACCAAGCCCCAGAAATAACCCTGGAGGAAAAAAGGAAAAGACTGCTTTTACTTAGCTGTCCAGCTCTTTTAAGAAAGAAATGTTTTTCTGCTCGATATTAAGGTTGTTAGCATAAATATTACATTTTGACATTTTGATGTAAGCATATGAGAGACATTTGACTTACATTGTTTGCTGTTGTTTTAGTGATTTAATAATGATTAACACGACTGTAAGATAACAGCAGTACAATTCCACACAGTTCCCACCACCAGAATTCCACTTCCCATCCCTTCCATTGGAAGCTTCCTATTCTTTATCCCTCTCTGGAATATGGACCAAAATTTTCTTTGGGGTGCAGAAGGTGGAAGGTCTGACTTCTGTAATTGCTTCTCCGCTGAACATGGACATTGGCAGCTCAATCCATACCCACAGCCTGTTTCTATCTTTCCCTAGTGGGGTCAGGCTCTGTAGAGATGAAGTTCCAAGTTATATTGGTGAAGTTGTCTGTCTGGAAAGTCAAGATGGAATCATAGTTGTGTCTGCAACTTGGTGGCTGAAAGATGGTAATACATAAAGCAAATTGTTCAATAAACAGGAACCCAAAGGTAGAAATAGAGCAAATGAAAGTAGGGGTCTTCATGTGTGAAGAAGCTAGGAAGTCTATTTTACGTATGTTCCATGTGGTCCATGACTTCAGTAATTCTTGCCTGAGCCCAATAGCTAACATGAAGGTGGATGAAAAGTATTGTCTGGGAAGATGGTGTCAGGGTTGAGAATAGGACTAGAAAGCTGGATAAGGGAAGAGAGAGTAGCAGCTCCCAAATATGAGGAAAGTATATAAATACCATTAGCTATTAATCCCATCAATATGACCTTGGGCCCATATCTATTCATATTTAGCACAGGAGCCTGTGTAACTTCTGAGTCCCCGTCAGTCTGAGCTCACAGTCCATGGTCACAGCTAGGAACATTCTAGGCTGCACTCATTTCAGGACCAGTCTTCCTGGAGTGGCTGAGTAGGCTGAACCCAGCCTCCCTTCAGAGAGTGGGGCAGCTCCTACCATTGCTGCTCTACAGTGAGGACAGGGTCCTAGAGAGGCCTACAGGAAGGCTTATGATATTCTTTTTTTTTTTTAACTTTCCCTTTTTGTTACCCTTGTTGTCTAACATTGTTGTGGTTATTGATGTCATTGTTGTTGGCTAGGACAGAGAGAAATGGAGAGAGGAGGGGAAGACAGAGGGGGAGAGAAAGACTTCCCTGCAGGTGGGGAGCTGGGGGCTTGAACCGGGATCCTTATGCCAGTCCTTGCGCTTTGCACCATGTGCTCTTAACCCGCTGTGCCATCATGATGACATTCTTGATTGAAATGACCAGTGATAGTGGAGAAAGGGACCTACTAGAGATCTAGGTGCATCATATCTTTGTGGGAATTCAAGGATTCCCTGACTAGAGCCCCAGATGATAGGGTGGCTTGGTATTGACCAAAAAGGCCATTATTAAAGTTTGCCAGTCTCATGCCTTTTATCGTTGATGTTTTTAATTGATTAATTAATTTTTATTTTGATAGGACAGAGAAAATGAGAGGGAGGGAGAGAGAGACATCAGCAACACTGCTTTAGTGCTTGTGAAGCCTCCCAGTGTTATCTGATACTAATATACATGTAGTATTGGAAAATGAATATTTTTTAAAGTATTTTTATATTTATTTATTCCTTTTTGGTGCGCTTATTTTTATTGTTATTGTAGTTATTGTTGTTATTGATGTCATTGTTGTTAGATAGGACAGAGAGAAATGGAGAGAGGAGGGGAAGATAGAAAAGGGGAGAGAAAGACACCTGCAGAACTGCTTCACCACCTGTGAAGCGACTCCCCTGCAGGTGGGGAGCCGGGGTCTGGAACCAGGATCTTTATGCCGGTCCTTGCGCTTCGTACCATGTGCCCTTACCCCGCTGCCCTACAGCCTGACTCCCAAAAAATGAATCTTATGGGGAGTCGGGCGGTAGCACAGCGGGTTAAGCACAGGCGGTGCAAAATGCAAGGTCCAGCGTAGGAATCCTAGTTCGAGCACCCAGCCCCCCACCTGTAGGGGAGTCGCTTCACAGACGGTGAAGCAGGTCTGCAGGTGACTGTCTTTCTCTCCCCCTCTCTGTCTTCCCCTCCTCTCTCCATTTCTCTCTGTCCTATCCAATAACAACATCAATAACAACAGTAATAAAACAACAAGGACAACAAAAGAGAATAAATAAATTAAATAAACATTTAAAAAAATGAATCTTATGGGGGCAGGGCAGTGGTGCACCTGGTTAAGCACAATCTTACCATGTGCTGGGACCCAGATTCTGTTGAGCCTCCGCTCCTCACCTGAGTGTGTGGGGAGAAGACGCTTAGTGAACAGTGAAGCGGGTCTGTAGGTCTCTCTTTTTCTCTCCCTCTCTATCTCCCCCTCCTCTCTCAGTGTCTTTATGTCCTATCGAATAAAATAGACAAAAAGAAGAAGGAAGAGGAGGAGGAGGAGAAAGGGGACCAGGCAGTGGTGCACTGGGTTAATCGCACATAGTGAGAAGCACGAAAACTGGTGCAAAGATCCCAGTTCAAGCCCCTAGCTCCCCACCTGCAGGAAGGTCACATCTCAAGTGGTGAAGCAGGTCTGCAGGTGTCTTTCTCTCCCCCTCTCTGTCTTCCCCTCCTCTTTTCATTTCTCTCTTTCCTACCCAACAGCAACAATAACAGCAACAATAATGGAAAAAAGATGGCCTCCAAGAGCAGTGGATTTATAGTGCAGGCATTGAACCCCAGCATTATAACTCTGGAGGCAAAAAATAAATAAATAAATAAATAAATAAATAAATAAATAAATAAAAGGAAGAAAGAAGGAAAAAAAGAAAAGAAAATGAATCTTACTAAATGCCAAGGTCTATTTCAATCTGTTTTTTCTGGCTGTATCTTACAGGACATATTGGAATCATATTCCCAACATTAACTTGTATGACTCTTTCCCTTTGACAGAATCTCCCAGCTGTCCAGCCCCGGCTAGTAGCAGTCAGTAAAACCAAACCTGCAGACATGGTGATTGAGGCCTACAGTCATGGCCAGCGCACTTTTGGGGAGAACTACGTAAGAGCTTTTTACCAAATTGCCTTTGGAAGAGTCTTGGTTTCCAGGCTTCTGATTTGTTCTGTTTTACCCTTTAGGTTCAGGAACTGCTAGAAAAAGCATCAGATCCTAAAGTGAGTAGATCTCTAAATTATTTCACTTGTGTCTGATTCTTGGCTTTTCAGTTGAAAATAAAAATCAGCCATTCTTGTTGGTGGCTGAGTTTTAGAGCAGGCAGAAGGTTGGGCTGGTGGTAAAGATTCCTGCATTCACCCTGAACCTGAAATATTTCTTGGCTGGATTTTTTTTTTTTTTTATCATTGTACTGGGCAGGGATAATGGTTTATAGAACAGTTATTGACACATGGGTATAAACTCACATCTCTCTGTGATAGACAGCTGTCTAAAGAACACTCTCACCCCCCAGTTTAGAGCTTTTTCCATCACCATGCAACAAGACCCCGAGACCTTCTTCACCCTCTCCTTCTTCCTTCTCCGGAGTGTTCTGCCTAGATGCAACACACAGATATTCCTTTCTTTAGTAAAACTAACTTTTTTTTAATTACCTTTATTTATTTGATAGAGACAGCCAGAAATCAAGAGGAAGGGGGGGGCTATAAAGAGGGAGAGAGACAGAGTGACACCTGACTACTTGTGAAGCTTTCCTCCTGCAGGTGAGGTCTGGGAGCTTGCACATTGTTTGACATGTGTGCTTAACCTGGTGCACCACCACCCAGCTCCAAAGCCCACTTAGTAAAACTATAGATTTCTCCTTTCTGGCTTTTTAGACATGGGGATAGTAAAGATTTATGATTTTATATTAGAGTTTTACATTGAAAGGAGAGAGAAGCCAAAATACCCTCCAGCACTTGCATCACTAGGTCTTGAATCAGGAGCCTTGAGCATGGGAGTCCTTCACTCTAGCAGTATAACTATCTTACCATAGTCCCAAGTTGACTATAATCTTGGACCCTTTCGAGGTTTTTGAAAGCCTCAATCGATTAAGTTGATCCTATAATGGATGATATCTGGAAGATGAAGGCCGTTGACAGGAATCAGTAAGAGAAATTAAACACTCGCCTTCAATTTTTATTTAAGGATCCGTAGGAACCCAGTGATAGTTTATCACATAGACATGAAAAGTCATTAGAAAGTGTGCAAGGTGTTTGAACTGACAAGACCCCCATATGACCAAAGTCAAACCTTTGTCTCTTCAGATTCTGTCATCATGTCCTGAGATCAAATGGCACTTCATTGGCCACCTACAGAAACAAAATGTCAACAAATTAATGGGTAAGATAAAAGTCCAAATATGTGGGAACTGGGTGGTAGCACAGCAGGTTAAGCGCAGGTGGTGCAAAACACAAGGACCGGCGCAAGGATTCCGGTTCGAGCCCCCAGCTCCCCACCTGCAGGGGAGTCACTTCACAAGTGGTGAAGCAGGTCTGCAGGTGTCTGTCTTTCACTCCCCCTCCCTGTCTTCCCTCCTCTCTCCATTTCTCTCTGTCCTATCCAACAACGATGCCATCAATAACAACAACAATAATAACTACAACAATAAAACAACAAGGACAACAAAAGGGAATAAATAAATAAATATTTTTTAAATCTTTTTAAAAAAAAGTCCAAATATGAAAACAAAATTACTCCATTATTGTCATTTATGCTACCTTCAAGAGAAAAGAGAACAGGTTGTAGGATGTTCCCAAGTGTCTTGGGGGGGGGGCGGCTGGGGTAGTGGGGTAGGAATCTTAGTTGTTGTTGTTGTTGTTGTTGTTGTTTTCTTTTCTTTTTTTTGCCTCCAGGGTTATCACTGGGCTCAGTGCTTGTACTCCTGGCAGCCATTTTTTTTTCCTGTTTTATTGGATAGGACAAAGAAAAATTGAGAGTGGAGGGGAAGATATAGAGGGGGTGAGTGATAGACACCTGCAGATCTGCTTCACCACTAGTAAAATGTTCTCCCTGCAGGTGGGGAGCCAGGAGTTCAAACCGGGATCCTTGCTAGGGTCTGTGAGCTTTGTGCACTTAGGCACTTGTGCACTTTATGTGCACTTAACCCAATGCACCACTGCCCAACCCCCAAATCTTAGTTCTTAGTATAAGAAAAAAAATTGTGCAAAGTGTAGAGTGAACTCACAATTGACTGAAGTGTGGATACTTGGCAACCTACGTTACCTCATATTGGGTTATTTGGTGGTATTTCAAATAAACTTTAAGAAGGAGCTGGGGAGATAGCATAATGGTTATGCAAAAGGTCTTCATGCTTGAGGTTCTGAGGTCCCAGGTTCAATATCCAGCTCTACCATAAGCCAGAACTGAGCAGTTCTCTGTTAAAAAAAATAATAATAAATAAAATTATTTGTGCACAAAAAGGAGAAAGAACCAGAGCATTCTGGCACATGAAATGCTAAGCATTGAACTCAGGACCTCATGCTTAAGAGTCCAATACTTTACTTCACCACCTTCCAGTCTGCTCATAAAAAAATTTAATGACCAAAGCTGGGAGGTGTCTCAATGAGTACAGAATTTATACACACAGGGCCTTTCTCTCTCCTTAAATAAATAAAATTTTTAAAGATTCAATGGCCAAAGATATTTTTCCTTTAGAATATAAGGCTATAAGGGGCCAGGTGGTAGCATAGCAGGTTAAGCACACATGGCACAAAGTACAAGGACCATCGTAAGCGGCATAAGGATCCCGGTTTGAGCCCCTGGCTCCCACCTGCTTAGGGTTCACTTCACAGGCTGTGAAGCAGGTCTGCAGGTATCTGTCTTTCTCTCCCCCCCTCTCTGTCTTCCCCTCCTCTCTCGATTTCTCTCTGTCCTATCCAATAAAATAGGACCAAAAAAAATGGCCAACAGGAGTACAGGCACTGAGCCCAGTGATAATTATTTGCATTGCTGTTCATCAGAATTATTTGTAATTTTTGTGCTACCCTTTAGAACACGTTCATGAAATTTTAACACTATATGTAAAGCGGTATAATCCCACTCAAACATAAATTGTAGTAATCTCCAAAACTACTAAATATCACAATTACAAGTAAAAGTAGTCAACAGAAGAGATAAAGTAGAATAAAAATTAATGAAATGGTATTTCATTATGCTTTTGATTTCTCTTTCCCTAATAACTAAGGAAATCAAGAAGCTCTCCTTGGTCTTGTTGGTCAGTTGTTTACCTTCTTTGGAGAAGCATCTGTTCAAATACTTGACTTGTTTTCCACTTGGGTTATTTGTGTTTCATCGAGGTGTAAAAGTCCTTTATTAAAGTCAGGGAGATGGCACAGTAGTTTACACAACAGACTTACCTGCCTAAAATCCCACCTTGAGTCCCCAGTACAACCACAAGCCAGAGCTGAGCAGTTCTCTTGCTAAAAGAAATGGGGGCAGGCATGAAATAACTCACCCTATAAAGAGCACACTTTACCATACACAAAGACCTGGGTTTCATCTCCTGAGCAACTGTGTGGGGAGGCTTGACGATCAATGGAGAGGTCTAGTACCTACAACTCCACTTCACCAGTGGTGAAACTTTCCCTCTGCAGATAGGGACTGGGGGCTTGACCCTGATCCTTGCACATGGTAACATGCATTCAGCCATGTGCACCACTACCCACCTCTTACTTTTTTTTTTTTTAATGTCTCCAAGTTTTTTTTTTTTACATTTATTTATTTATTTTCCCTTTTGTTGCCCTTTTTGTTTATCGTTGTTGTTGTTATTGCTGTCATTGTTGGATAAGACAAAGAGAAATGGAGAGAGGAGGGGAAGACAGAAAGGGGGTGAGAAAGATAGACACCTGCAGACCTGCTTCACCGTCTCGCCTGTGAAGCGACTCCCCTGCAGGTGGGAGCGGGGGGGGGGGGGGGGCTGGAACCGGGATCCTTATACCGGTCCTTGCACTTTGCGCCACCTGCGCTTAACCCGCTGAGCTACGCCCGACTCCTTCTGTTACTTATTTTTTTTATTACATTATGTAGTATGTATGCATTTTTGGTCATGTTTAAATTTTTTTTTTTCATTTGTTACCAAGGTTATTGCTGTGTCTTGGTGCCTGCAGAACAAAGCCACGGCTCCTGGTGGCCATTTTTCCCTTTTTTTTTTTTCCTTCCCCTTTCTTTTATTCAATAGGATAGAGAGAAATTGTGAGGGGAGGGTGAGACAGAAAGAGATAACACCTGCAACACTGTTTCTCCACATGTGAAGCTTGCTCCTTGCAGGTGGGGACAGGGGACTTGATCCTGGGTCCTTACACATGGTAATCTCTGCACTTAACCAGGTATACCACCACCAAGTCCAGTTTTTATGACTTTTGTATCTCATTTAGCTTTTAGTGTTTGAGTCATTCTCATGTTCTTGTTGAATGAAAAAAAAAAAGTCCTTCTTCCAGGAAGTTTGAGAACATGGCAATGTCATGCCCAGGAAGCACTGGCTTCCACTAACTTTTTTTTTTTTTTTTTTGTCTCTTGACCTGTTTCTCTTGGTTTGAACTAAGATGTAATGAGATCAGATATACGGTTGAGTAGACATGACTGTAGTGATTGGCTTTTTGAAGTACATGGACATAAATGCTGCCTAACTGAGTTGATGTTTTTGTCTTTGCAGAGAAGACAGGCAGGTTTAATCTGATGTTTGATGATACCCGATTTGAAAATGGCCTGGTGTTCAGAGTTTCACCTGAATCTTAGCAGAACTAAAATTAAGTCTTTCTCTTTCCCTGAGAAGTTATTTTTCCATCTGCCTCGAAAAGATTTGATTTATGTTGCTTGCTTTCTGGTCAGACAAGTAAAGAATTACTTTACTTCTTTCTCATTACAGCTGTCCCCAACCTCTTCATGCTGGAAACTGTGGATTCCATAAAATTGGCCGACAAAGTGAACAGTTCGTGGCAGAAGAAAGGTTCTCCTGAGAGGCTGAAAGTTATGGTTCAAATTAACACCAGCGGAGAGGAGAGTAAGTGACCAGAGCTGGATTGTAGTTGTTTCTTCCATTAGGATAACTGAAGCTCAGGAGGAATGGCAGGCCAAGTATTTGATAGCTAAAGTCAAAGAAAACAGTCACGGGTGCCCCAGGACAGTGGTACATCCAGTCACGTGCACATCTTACCTCGGCACAAGGCCCTAGGTTCAGGCCCCTGCTTCCCGCCAGCACGGGCAAGGCGTCATGAGTGGTGAAGCAAGTGCTACAGCTGTTTCTCTGTCGCTCTCCCTCTCTATCTTCCCTCCCCTCTCAATTTTCATTTGTCCTATCAAGTGAAGGGAAGGGAGAAAATAATCAAAGGGTGCCTGCAGGACCTGGGTTCAAGCCCCTAGTCCCCACTTGCAAAGAAGAAGTTTCATGAGCACTAAAGCAATGGTGCAGTGTCTCCCCCCATATATATATACACATATCCTTTTTCAATATTTCTCTGTCCTATCAGATAAAGATATATAAAAATAAATTTTAAAGAATTTATTAATTTATTCATGAGAAAGATAGGAGAGAAAGAACCAGACGTCACTGGTGCATGTGCTGCCAGAGATCGAACTTGGAACCTCATGGTTGAGAATCCAATGCTTTATCCACTAAACCCCAAAGATGACTCTGGTGAAAAAAGAAAATCATCACAGACCTTTAAGTAAACTGTATTGTATATGATACAGATGAGATCCAGTTCACATATTACTTTTGGGCATATCATGATTTATGATTGGCTTATTTTTGAGGGCATAGGAGAAGCAAAGTCAAGAAGGACAGGTGATTCTCTCAAGAATTCCCAAAAAATAGGGCCAGGTGGTGGCACACCTGGTTAAGTGCACACATTACAGTGTACAAGGTTTAAGCCCTTGATCCCCACCTGCAGCAGGGAAGCTTCATAAGTGGTGAAGCAGGACTGTAGGTGTCTCTCTTTCCTGATCTCCCCCATCTCAATTTCTCTCTGTCTCTATCCAATAATAAATAGTTTTTAATTACAATTTTTTTAAATATTTGTTTATTTATTCCCTTTTGTTGCCCTTGTTGTTATAGTTATTGTTGTTGTTATTGATGGCATCGTTGTTGGATAGGACAGAGAGAAATGGAGAGAGGAGGGGAAGACAGAGAGGGGGAGAGAAAAAAAGACATCTGCAGATCTGCTTCACCGCCTGTGAAGTGACTCCTCTGCAGAAGAGGAGCCGGGGGCTCGAATCAGGATTCTTGTGCCCGTCCTTGCACCTTGCACCACCTGTGCTTAACCCGCTGCACTACTGCTCGACTCCCAATAAATAAATTTTTAAAACATTCAAAAAAGTCATCATCACTCCAGCGATGGCAAAAGTACGTGTGTTAACACTTCTCAGATCTTAAATAAAATTGGTGTTACATTGAAAGAGAGACTAGGAGAAAGATCACAGTGAGTCAGTAAATCTCTACAGGAGCTCGGGCTAACAGTGTAACATAGTAAACAGGAATAAGGGCCTTGAGATTAGACAGACCTGGGTTTGGGAACTTTACTTCCCATCTTTGTCACATTGGTTAGGTTGCCTCGCCTCTCTCTACCCCAGTTTCCTTGTCTGGCAATGATACCATTATAGTGCCTACTTCAGAGAGTATCATAAGGATTAAATGTGGCAACATAGATAAAATTGCTGACATTGCAGCCTGAACATTTTACTTATTAGCCATCTGCTATTAATTAGTATTTACAGGGCCAGGCGGTGGCACACCTGGTTAAGTGTACACACTACAGTACACAAGGACACAGATTCAAGCTCCTGGTCCCCACCTGAAGGGGGAAAGCTTCAAAAGTGGTGAAGTAGAGCTGCAGGTGTCTGTCTCTCTCCTTCTCTATCTTACCCCCTCTCAATTTCTTTCTCTATCCAACAATAAATAAATAAAAGTTTAAGAAGTAATAATAAATATTTACAACTGTTAGAGCACCAGCACCCACCAAATTTGGGTGTGACGGAATACTATGTGGGCTTCTGCTTTCCAGACAGGCCCTTGAGGCAGATGTCTTTGGTTCATCAGAGTTCCTTGTTGTGTAAT
The DNA here is from genome assembly GCF_950295315.1 of Erinaceus europaeus. Taxonomy (NCBI): domain Eukaryota; kingdom Metazoa; phylum Chordata; class Mammalia; order Eulipotyphla; family Erinaceidae; genus Erinaceus; species Erinaceus europaeus. The sequence continues at coordinate 66,480,211 of NC_080163.1, read as the reverse complement.
CTTGGAAAAGGTACTTCAATTCCCTGTCTCAGTTTCCTCATCTTTAGAATAGAGATAGTAAGAGTATTTATTTCATAGTTAGTGTACTAGATGAAACGTTTTTTAGGACCTACATTATAACCATTATCAGTAAAATCTAAAATTAACTCCAGATCAAGTATATTTTATCATTTCTTTTTTTTTAGTATTTATTTTATTTATTTATTCCCTTTTGTTGCCCTTGTTGTTTTATTGTTGTAGTTATTATTGTTGTTGTCGTTGTTGGATAGGACAGAGAGAAATGGAGAGAGGAGGGGAAGACAGAGAGGAGGAGAGAAAGATAGACACCTGCAGACCTGCTTCACCGCCTGTGAAGCAACTCCCCTGCAGGTGGGGAGCCGGGGTTCGAACCGGGATCCTTATGCTGGTCCTTGTGCTTTGCGCCACCTGTGCTTAACCCGCTGCGCTACAGCCCGACTCCCTATTTTATCATTTCTTGATAACTAGCTGTAATTTGGTCTAACTAAAGATTGAAAGTCTGGTGAGCTAACTCCCTTGGATAGTGTACAGCATTGCCATTTACACAACTCCACATTGGGTGAAGCTTTGGTGCTGTGGTTTCCTGCCTGCCCACCCCCCCCCAGTCATCCTGGAGCAGGAAGCCCTGGTGATAACAAAACAACAACAACAAAAATTACAGTGAATATTCTTAGTATCTTCATAGATGGGAAAAGGAAAATCAGTAATTCTATAACTGCATGACAAAGTTATCTGCTGCAACTCCCTCTTCTAATTAGCAAGTTCAATTAAATTTTGCAGATATAAGACTAAAACTTAACAATGCATTATGGTTCTACTAACAGGCTAATATATTTATTATGTTTATTTATTTTCCCTTTTGTTACCCTTGTTGTTTTTTATTGTTGTTGTAGTTGTTGTATTGATGTCATCGTTGTTAGATAGCACAGAGAGAAATGGAGAGAGGAAGGGAGGACAGAGAGGGGGAGAGAAAGACACCTGCAGACCTGCTTCACCAGGGGCTCGAACCAGGATCCTTACGCCGGTCCTTGTGCTTTGCGCCATATGCACTTAACCTGCTGCGCTACCGCCCGACTCCCTTATTTATTTATTTTTATGTTACAGAATTACATGTCAACAGGGGTTTGAATCCACACCATTTCCACCACCAGAGTTCTGAATCTTCACTCTCCCCACTGCAATCCACCACAGTTCCCCTAAGGTTGTATACATGGGCCAACCATCTTCTCTACAACTATCTGTCCACATTTATACGTAGTTGCCCCTTCTTTTTCTGATTCAATCCTCTCTTCTCTTCTAAGCCACTCATGTCATCATAGCTACCTCCATATGTCCCTCTCCTTTTCCTCTGTCTCTCTGGGGGCTGATGGAGCTGGAGTTCAGAGCCCTCTTATCTTCATCCTATCACTTCTCCCCCACTGGAAATATGGATCAGGGTTGTTTATAGGGGGCAGAAGGTAGGAGTTCTGGCTTCTGTAGCTGCTTCTCTGTTGATCATGGGCATTGACAGGTCAATCCATACCTCCAGTCTATCTCTTTCTCTCCCTAGTGGGCCAGAGCTCTGGAGAAGCAAGGGTCCAGGACACACTGGTAAGGTCATCTGCCCAGAGAAGTCAGGATGGAGTCATGGTAGCATCTGTAACTTGGTGTCTGGAAGGTGGCATGGCCTAAGTTGAGACAAAGTGGTTAATAAACAGGAACCAAAAAGTAGGATTAGAGCAGATGAGATTAGGGACTTTAGGGTAGAAGAAAGCTAGGTAAATCATTTTAGTCATGTTCCTGGGGGCACACAGTTTTGCTTGAGTTTGGTAGCTAACCTGAGGTTGGATGAGAATATTGTCTGAGAGAATGGTGTCAAAGTAGAGAAAAGGGCTAGAAAGTTGAATTAGGGTAGGGAGAAGCTCTTATTCTTGTTTAAAAAAAAAAAAGTCTGTGACTAAAGTTAACTATTTACCTCCATCCACCTGCTCCAGGGCCCATATGTAAATACATATTTATATTTAGCACCAGAGCCTGTGTAACCTCTAACTCCCTATAGGTCTGAGCTTATAGCTCATGGTCACATCTGAAGAACATTGCAGGCTGCACTCATTTCAGGACCAGTCTTTTGCAAGTGACAGGGCAGAATACCCCTGGCCTCCCTTCAGAGACTGGGGCTGTCCCTACTGTCATTGCTATATGGTAGAGCCAAGGTCCTGGGAGAGCCCACAAGATGCACACATAGCATTTTCCTGGGACATCAGGACCAACATCACAAAATGCCAGAGGAACTAAAAGAAATATGTTTTTCCCCTCTAGCTGTTCCCAGTTCAGCTAACAGATAAAGATAAATTTTAAATCTCTCCTGGAGAAATTCCAAACCTGACTAGAAAGGGAGCAAAATAGATAAAAAGCATCAAATATAAAGAACTTGAGTACAGGTTCTTTTATGAAGTCCTTTTGTAGGGACTAGCAGGTGGTTCACCCCCAGGAGGACATAATTGCCATGCATGAGGACCCAAATTTGAGCCCTGGGTCACCAGAGTATCTGCAGTGAGCAAGTGGTCCTCTCATTTTCTCTCTGCCTCTCCTCCCTCTTTACTTGCCCGTCGCTCACCTTTTATTTAGAGCAGGGGTGGGGAACTTTTTCCTGCCAAGGGCTATTTGGATATTTATAGCGTCATTCACAGCCCATGAAGAATTCTGAACTTAAAAATTAACAATTGGGAGTCGGGCAGTAGCCCAGCAGGTTAAGCTCACATGGCACAAAACACAAGGACCTGCGTAAGGATCCCGGTTCGAGCCCCCTGCCTCCCCACCTGTAGGGGAGTCACTTCACAGGTGGTAAAAGCAGGTCTGCAGGTGTCTATCTTTCTCTCCCCCTCTCTGTCTTCCCCACCTCTCTCCATTTCTCTCTGTCCTATCCAACAACAACGACATCAATAACAGTAACTACAACAACCATGAAAAACAACAAGGGCAACAAAAAAAGAGAAAATAAATAAATAAAATATTTTTAAAAATTAACCATTAATGTTGCTATGAAAAAAGTTTCCGCTGCCTCGGCGGGGCCAGACCAAATGATTTCACAGGCCTGATACTGCATACAGTCTAGGAAAAAAGGGGGGGCACCAGGAACCAGAGGAGTGGAGCAGGCACTGAACCCCAGAGATAACCCCAGAGACAAAAATCATAATGATTTAATTTTTTTTTAATTTAATATTTATTTTATTTATTTATTCCCTTTTGTTGCCCTTGTTGTTTTATTGTTGTAGTTATTATTGTTGTTGTCATTGTTGGATAGGGTAGAGAGAAATGGAGAGAGGAGGGGAAGACAGAGAGGGGGAGAGAAAGACAGACACCTGCAGACCTGCTTAACCGCCTGTGAAGCGACTCCCCTGCAGGTGGGGAGCTGGGGGCTCGAACCGGGATCCTTACACCGGTCCTTGTGCTTTGCACCACGTGGGCTTAACCCACTGTGCAACCGCCCTACTCCCAATGATTAAATTTTTTTTTAAATAGTGAAAATAAATCCTGTCATCTGAAACTCACCTCCTCTATAGTGAGGAAAGGATCCTCCGGTTGCTTAAAACATTTAGATCTGTGTCTTTCTGTTTCTTTTTGTGAAGGTAAACATGGCCTCCTACCTGCAGAGGCAATAGCCGTGGTGGAACACATAAATACCAAGTGCTCCAGCCTGGAATTCGTGGGACTGATGACCATAGGAAGCTTTGGCCATGATCTTAGTCAAGGACCGAATCCAGACTTCCAGGTACTGGGATGGTGCCTCTGCCAGAGAGCCGTCTTAGTGCAGTGTGCTCCATGACTGGCTGTTGCAGTGAACGTCAAACATCTCCCAGACATTGCCTGTCGGGTATTATAACCCTCTTCTGAACTCTCCTCATAAAGAAAGCACATGTTTCCGGGAGCCAGGTAGTGGCACACCTAGTAGAGTGCTCATATTACCATGTGCAAGGACTGCAGTTCAAGCCTCCAGTCCCCACCTGCAGGGGCAGAAGCTTCATGAACAGTGATACAGTGCTGTAGGTCTCTCTCTCTCTCTTCCCCTCTATCTGCCCCATTCCTTTTGATTTCTCTCTGCCAATAAGTAAATAAAATATTTTTTAAAATAAAGCCATCGGGGGAGCCAGGCAGTAGCACAGTGGGTTGAATGCACGTGACCGGAAAGCTCAAGGATCAGTGTAAAGATCCCAGTTCGAGGCCCCAGCTCCCCGCCTGCAGAGAGGTCACTTCACAAGTGGTGAAGCAGGTCTGCAGGTGTCTATCTTTCTCTTCCCCTCTCTGTTTTCCCCTCCTCTCCCAATTTCTCTCTGTCCTATCCAATAACAACAATAATAATAACAACAAGGACAGCAAAAATGGGAAAAATGGCCTCCAGGAGCAGTGGATTCGTAGTGTAGGCACTGAGCCTCAGTGATAACCCCGGAGCTAAAAGTAAAAAATTAAAAAAAAAAAAAGCTATCAGAATATGTTTCTAAATCCTCACAGACCTTTCTCAGCTAAGTTGGAGCCTCAAACAAGTCTTCAGAGAAAATGAGTTCTCCCTTCTTCCTTTCATTCTTCTTGTCCATAGTCTTCTTCAAAATGACAGGGCTTTCGGAAAACCTTTTCAGTAACTTCTGGTAATTCTGACAGACCGTGAAAGAAGCAGTCTTTGTCAAGGGATACCCATACTCACCCACTTTTAGGCTTCCACAAAGAAGGCCAAGAGTAGGGGCTGGGCAGTGGCACATCCATTGAAGTGAACACATTACAGTGCCCAAGGACCCAAGTTCAAAGCTCTGGTTCCCCATCCATAAGAGGAAAGCTTCACAAGTGGTGAAACAATGCTATCTCCCCTCTCTCAGTTTCTCTCTATCCTGTGAAAGGTTGGAAGCGGGGGAGGAAAAGTGGGGAGGTGGAGGGAGAAATAAATAACCAGTGGGAGTGGTGGATTTTGCATGCAGGCACAAAAGCTTCAGCAATTAAAAAAAAAAAAAAGCAAGAGTAAAATAGGTGTCACACTTGTCTGTCTGTCAGGTGTTATTATCCATCCGAGAGGAGCTGTGTAAAAAGCTGAACGTCCCAGCTGACCAGGTTGAGCTGAGCATGGGTATGTCCGTGGACTTCCAACATGCAGTAAGTGTCCTTCTGGCGGCTCTACTTTGCCTTCAGGGGGGAGGTCCAGAAAGTGACAGCAAGAATTTTTGCTGGAGAAATCTTTGAAATGGCTCGTTGTAGCACTCAGAACTAGAAGTAATTAGTCTAAGTGAAATAAGTAAAGAAGTGGAGAAAAGCTACCAAATTCCACTCCTCTGCAGAACTGAAATGACTAAAACAAAAGAATTTGTGAAACAAAAATGATAGCTATACTGCCTCTCTCAGACTCTGCGGAACTATAGTGGTTATCAGGCAGTGAGGCACCACGGGACTTTGGTGGAGTGTGCGGCAACTCACACCATGTATGAGTATAAAGTTATACCCCTGAATTCTTATGATTTTGTAAAAAAAAAAAAAATGTTAAATTAAAAAAAAAATTTCTAGGACTGGGGAGACATCACAATGGTTCTACAAAGACCCTTTATACCTGAGGCACCAAAGGTCCCAGGTTCAATCCCAGGCACCACCATAAGTGAGAGTTGAGCAGTGCTCTGGTACATATATATATACCAGATGGGCTGGGTGGTAGTGTACCCAGTTGAGCACATACGTTACCATGTGCAAAGACCTACAGGGGGGACATCTGACAAGCAGTGAAGCAGGTCTGCAAGTATCTCTTATCTCCGTCTTCCCCTCCCCTATTAATTACTCTCTGTCCTATCAAATAAAAAAAATAGAAAGAAAAAATAAATGTTAAAACAATAAAAAATATATATATATATATATATATATATATATATATATATATATATATATATATATATATATCCATGGAGGTCATGTTATCCCATTGGAGCACCATAGTCCTGAAGGTCTTTAGCTGTTTTGTCACTGTCCTTCATAGAATCTTCTCAAGAGCCAGAAGGAAAGACACATTTGCTTCGGCATTTGCTGCCTTTCATGATTTCCAACTCAGTCCTCGTTGCTTTCTCTTCTTTCCCTCAGATCGAAGTAGGATCTACCAATGTCCGAATAGGAAGCACCATTTTTGGAGAGCGAGATTACTCAAAGAAACCTACCCCAGACAAGTCTGTAGCAGACCTGAAGGCCCCTGTGGAGGTGACAAAGGCACACTGAGCCAGGGAATAGCCTGCAGTGGAAGACTGACTATGCACTTGCCTGGATTTTCATTTTGATTTCCCGTATGTCCCAGCACTATCTTGCTTTCCTGTGACCAGGAGATGGAGCAACAGTGATTACTATGCGTGTTGGTGGAAACCATCAGTAATTAGTATCTGACATGGTATGCACATGCCGGGTAGTGTGACTTGGATTTAAACTGGAGAAATCCAGATTTAACCAGTAATTGAGCTCAATATTGAAGGCTTCCCCAGGAGCACCGATCAGCCCATGAATGCCTTTCCCCAGGTGGAAATTTGATCACTAATGCCTATAATTATTGATATAAGAAGGATTCACTGATTAATACCCCCACATTAATAGAGAATTCCCTGCAGCCACCAACTTCACATGAATAACCTTGGCTGCTCTGGAACAAGTTGCTCTCTACTGCACTTACTAAATGTTTATTCTCTGGGATGGTTTATGACTCTGGGCTGTCAGTACAGGTTACTTGAGAAACCGACCAGATTTGAGCCAAATTATTGTTGACAAGGGTCTGTGTCGTTGGCTCTAAACATGACGTAGGTAACCTAAATAACCTTCCAGCACCCTCCTAAAGAGACAGGATTTTGAGTGTTTTTTCCCCCCTCTGGGCCCTACAGTGACTGGGGTTTATTAATAAGATTTCTCTTTCACTGTAAGTTTCTGAATGGTGATATCAAAGACCAGCCAATCCCCTGCATCCCCAGAATTGGGAGTTTGGATCAAAAGGTTCCGGTTTCTGAGGAGCACTGTCCAAGCACATAATTGCCTCCCTTCCCCTACTGCCTAAGCCAGACTTTTGCAACTCATTTTGATTGTTAATGAAGGAGTAAGATCTATAAAAAGCAGAAAGTACAGTTTTCAAGGTAATAACCAGCCAGCTTCATTGTGGATCACTGCTTGTGTTCCAGGCGGATTTTTCTTACTCATTCAAGCCCCAGTTACTAATTATATGAAGTTCATTTTCAGACCTTAATGCTACTGCTGAATGTAAGTTTGTAAAACCTGCAGCTGTCCACGATTCTTGTATTACTTCAATCCAAAGCTAGAGTCGTGATATTTCAGCCTATTAAATTAAAAAAAAAAGTGAGTTTAAATTATACCATCTGTGCCAATTACAAAGCCATTAAAGGATTTATTTTTTATGATCTGGTGTAGTGAGTCAGTTGAAGGTGGGGCGGGGGGTGCTTGCAATGTGCAAAAAGCAGCTATGCCCGTCATTTGGTATTGTGCCAACCAGCTTTGGTGAAAGCCTCCCGTTAGGTTATAGGTGTACACAAAGTGCTACACGTGGATGAGAAACTCCGAACTTATCAGGGCAGAAAAAAAGAGAGAGAAGGGAAGGGAAGGGAGGGGTAGGGAGGGGAGGGGAGGGGAGGGGAGGGGAGGGGAGGGGAGGGGGAGGGGAGGGGAGGGGAGGGGAGGGGAGGGGAGGGGAGAGAGGAGAGGAGAGGAGAGGAGAGGAGAGGAGAGGAGAGGAGAGGAGAGGAGAGGAGAGGAGAGGAGAGGAGAGGAGAGAAGAATAGAGAAGATTGGTATTTTATGAATTACACAAAAATACTGGTTACCTCTTGCCACCAGAAACTTAAATTGCCTCTAGAGGGCGACATAGGCTAACCAGAGGAACAGAGGTGGTTGTCTACTGTCAGCAAACTACCTTGGAAGGGACTTGGCTCCTGAGTCTCTTCCTTTCTCTCTGAGGCACAAATAGAGGCCAGAGGGGTACAGTTTCCCCAGGCGATATAGCTGGTTTGCAAAACCACAAGCCTCTCTCTGATGCCATCATACCTTTGCTCACTGGACTGTGGGTTCTGATAGTATCACTGGAGCCCTTTGGAAGAGGGGGACTGGTCTGAACAGTGAAGAGTTCTCAGGACTGTGCCTAGGAGATCAGAAAGACCAAAGAAGGCTCAGCCGGGTGGTGGGTGTGGATAAAGCTTTGAACTCTCAAGCTTGAGGTCCTGAGTTCAATCCTCATAGTCACATGTATCAGAGTGATGCTCTGATTTTCCTCATTGTCATTAACGAAGTAAAAAAAGTATTTTTAAAAAGGGGGGATGGCAGTCTTGGGGAAGATTGAATCAAAACTAGGATTTAAAAAAAAAAAAGGGGAGTTGGGAGGTAGTGCAGCAAGTGCACATGGTGCAAAGCACAAGGACCGGCGTAAGGATCCCAGTTCGAGTCCCCGGCTCCCCACCTGCAGGGGGGTCGCTTCACAGGTGGTGAAGCAGGTCTACAGGTGTCTATCTTTCTCTACCCCTCTCTGTCTTCCCCTCCTCTCTCGATTTTCTCTCTATCCTATCCAACAACAACAATAATCACTACAACAATAAAACAACAAGGGCAACAAAAAGGAATAGATAAATAAATATTTAAAAAAATAAATTTAAGAAAAAGTATATGTAGGGAACTCACTGTTATCCAGGGCCTTCTGTGGAGAGAAAATTGATCCAAGTTGCAACTAAATACTCCCAGATTTTTGTCAAAGTGGTGACGGCAAGCACAAGAAGTTTCTTGAGTCACAGCAGCCTGTTTTCCTGGCTCAGAACCACTGCTCATCCCCACCCTCAATCTCCACACACATAGCCTCCATTTTTAGTGAATGCACTTAACCAGTGTGCCACTGCCTGGCCCCTGTAGCCCTCATTTTTAATTCAGCAGACTCTCTTGCCTGTCATTTAAATGACTGTAGTTAGCAACCTGGAACGTGGTGCAGCAGGAAGAGGACTAGGCTTGCATGTATGTGGTCCAGTACGTGGTGTGCCAAAATGATGCTCTGATTCTCTTTCTAGTAATAATAAATATTTTTTAAGTCTGTTGTAATTGTTGAGAAGGGGGAGGAAAGACTGGTTTATTGATGTGCATGAGTGAATGAATGAAAGCATCACTCTGGCATATTCAGCATCGGGGATCAAACTTGGAACCTTATTGCAGATTTTTTTTTTTTGCAAGTTGTGCTCCACCACTGTACAACTTCCCCAATCACAGTCAACTGACTTTTTTTTTTTTCCTAATAAAAAAAGATAGAGGGCTGGGGAGACAGCATGATTTTGCAAAAAACTTCCATGCCTGAGGCTCCAAGGTCCCAGGGTTCAGTCCCCAGTACCACCATAAGCCAAAGCTAAACAATGCTCTGAACTTTCTCTCTTTCTCTCATTAAGATAAAATATTTAAAATAAAAAAATAGGAAGAAAGAGTAAAAGTAGCCATAGCACCGAAGCTTCACAGTGAAGGCCAGATTCAAACCTTGGTTACATGCATGACAAAGCAGTATAATAGCCAAGCAAACTATTTCACCAGCTCCAACAGACACATCTTAATGCAAAGTGAGCTTCAAAATCACAAACCGTGAGGATGAAAAGAAGATACCAGCCCAGCCACAAGTAGAATTACTAGTCTTTCCTTTCTGTCCTGTTCTCCTCACACACAGCCCCTCCCTTCCAGCCATCCCACAGGCTAAGGTGCCAAACATAGCCTTTCACCTCCAAAAGCTACACTGCCAGTGAATTCTGTTCCCCAGGCCTAGACACAGGAGGAATAAAGTTAAGAAAGACATCCAGCGGCCAAACCATGGCCTACTCAATTGAGTGCACATGTTACCTACCATGTGCAAGGACCTAGGTTCAAGCCCCCACTCACCACCCACAGGGGGATGCTTCATGAGCAGTGAAGCAGGGCTGTGGGTCTCTCTCTCTCAATCAGAGTACTGCTCAGCTCTGGCTTATGGTGTGGGAAATTGAACCTGGGCCTTTGGAATCTCAAGCATGAAAGTCTCTTTGCATAGCCATTATGCTATCTACCCCTGCCCCACTCTCCCTATCTCCCCCTCTCCTAATTTGTCTCTGCCCTATCAAATAAAATAGAAAAAAGGGAAAGAAAGAGAGAGGAAGAGACATCCATTAAACCCAAAATATTTTTTAAATATTTATTTCCTTTTGTTGCCCTTGTTGTTTGATTATTATAGTTATTATTGTCGTTGTCATTGTTGGATAGAACAGAGAGAGATGGAGAGAGGAGGGGGAAGACAGAGAGGGGGAGAGAAAGACAGACACCTGCAGACCTGCTTCACCACCTGTGAAGCGACTCCCCTGCATGTGAGGAGCCAGGGGGCTGGAACCGGGGATCCTTATACTGGTCCTTGCGCTTTGCACCACATGCACTTAACC